>NC_090927.1:96497559-96551212 GCF_040938575.1 Ambystoma mexicanum
CTTCCTACCCCCACGCACCCCCCTCCTTTCCCTACCCTCCTTTCTCCTACCCCCTCCTTTCCCTACCCCCTCCTTTCCATACACCCACCCACCCCCTCCTTTCCCTAACCCCTCCTAGCCCCTTTCCCTACTCCCTCCTTTCCCTACCCCCTCCTGTCCCTCTTCCTACCCCCACCTACCCACCCCCCTGCTTTCCCTACCCCCACAAACCCCCCTCCTTTCCCTACCCACACCCAGCCACCCCCTCCTTTCCCTACCCACACCCCTCCACCCCTCCTTTCCCTACCCCCACACACCCACCCTCTCCTTTCCCTACCTCCTCCTTTCCCTACCTCCTCCTTTCCCTACCCCCTCCTTTCCCTACCCCCTCCTTTCCCTACCCCCAACCACCCCCCTCCTTTCCCTACCGCCATCCACCACCCTCTACCCCCCTCCTTTCCCCCCCCTCCTTTCCCTACCCCCTCCTTTCCCTACCCCCACCAACCCCCTCCTTTCGCTACCCCATCCTCCTTTCCCTAACCCCACCTCCTTTCCCTACCCCCGCCCACCCACCCTTTCCTTTCCCTACCCCCTCCTTTCCCTACCCCCTCCTTTCACTACCCCCTCCTTTCACTACCCCCACCCACCTACCCACCTCCCTTCCTTTCCCCACACCCACCCACCCATCCCCCTCCTTTCCCTACCCCCACCCCCCTCCTTTCCATAACCCCACCCCCCCTGCTTTCCCTAACCCCTCCTACCCTCCTTTCCCTACCCCCTCCTGTCCCCCCTTCCCTGCCCCCACCCACCCCTTCCTTTCCCTACCCCCTCCTTTCCCTACCCCCTCCTTTCCCTACCCCCACCCACTTACCCACCCCCATCCTTTCCCCACACCCACCCACCACCTCCCTTCCTTTCCCTACCCCCACTCACCCCCCTCCTTTCCCTACCCCCCCACCCACCCACCCCACCTCCTTTCCCTACCCCCCACCCACCCACCCACCCACCCCACCTCCTTTCCCTACCCCCCACCCACCCACCCCACCTCCTTTCCCTACCCCCCACCCACCCACCCCACCTCCTTTCCCTACCCCCCACCCACCCACCCCACCTCCTTTCCCTACCCCCCACCCACCCACCCCACCTCCTTTCCCTACCCCCCACCCACCCACCCCACCTCCTTTCCCTACCCCCCACCCACCCACCCCACCTCCTTTCCCCACCCCCCACCCACCCACCCCACCTCCTTTCCCCACCCCCCACCCACCCACCCCACCTCCTTTCCCCACCCCCCACCCACCCACCCCACCTCCTTTCCCCACCCCCCACCCACCCACCCCACCTCCTTTCTCCACCCCCCACCCACCCACCCCACCTCCTTTCCCTACCCAGAACCCACCCACCCCACCTCCTTTCCCTACCCCTACCCACCCACCCCACCTCCTTTCCCTACCCCTACCCACCCACCCCACCTCCTTTCCCTTCCCCCCTCTCCCTACCCCCACCCACCCTCACTCCTTTGCATACCCCCTCCTTTCCCATAAACCCCCACCCACCCCCCCTCCTTCCCCTACCCCCACCCACCCCCTCCTTTACCTACCCCCACCCACCCCACCTCCTATCCCTAACAACACCTACCACCCCCCCTCCTTTACCTACCCCTGCCCACCCCCTCCTTTCCCTACCACCCACCCCCTCCTTTCCCTACCACCCACCCCCTCCTTTCCCTACACCCACCCAGCCCGCCCTTCCCTACCCCCACCCACCCCCCTCCTTTCCCCACCCATGCACTGCCCCTCCTTTCCTTACCCCCACCCACCCCCTTCCTTTCCCTACCCCCACCATTCCATACCCCCATCCACCCTCTCCTTTCCCTACACCCACCCAGCCCGCCCTTCCCTACCCCCACCCACCCCCCTCCTTTCCCTAACCCCACCCATCCACCACCCTCTTTTTCCTATGCCCACCCACGCCCCTCCTTTCCCTACCTCCACCCACCCACCCCCTCCTTTTCCTACCCTTCCCCATTCCCTACCACCACCCACCCACCCCCTGCCTTTCCCTACCCCCTCCTTTCCCTACCCACACCCACCCACCCATCCACCTCCTTACTCTACCCCCACCCCCTCCTTTCCCTACCCCCACCCCCCTCCTTTCCCTACCCCCACCCCCTCCAATCCCTATGCCCTCCTACCCCCCATTCCTTTCCCTACAATAACCCACCCACCCACCCACCCTCTATTCCCTACCCACCCACCCACCTCCCTCATTTCCCCACCTACACACCCCCCTCCTTTCCCTACCCCCACCCACCCCTTCCTTTCCTTATCCCCCTACTTTCCCTACCCCCACCCACCCCCTCCTTTCCCTACATCCACCCAGCCCGCCCTCCCCTACCTCCACCCACCCCCCTCCTTTCCCCACCCATGCACTGCCCCTCCTTTCCCTACCCCCACCCACCCCCCTCCTTTCCCTACCCCCACCATTCCATACCCCCACCCACCCCCTCCTTTCCCTACACCCAGCCAGTCCGCCCTTCCCTACGCCCACCCACCCCCTCCTTTCCCTACTCCCTCCCATTCACCACCCTCTTTTTCCTACGCCCACCCACCCCCCTCCTTTCCCTACCTCCACCCACCCACCCTGTCCTTTTCCTCCCCTCCCCCATTCCCTACCACCACCCACCCACCCCCTGCCTTTCCCTACCCCCTCCATTCCCTACCCCCTCCTTTCTCTACCCCATCCACCCTCCATCCTTTCCCTACCCCCACCCCCTCCTTTCCCTATGCCCTCCTACCCCCATTCCTTTCCCTACAATAACCCACCCACCCACCCTCTATTCCATACCCCCCCACCCACCTCCCTCCTTTCCCCACCTACACACCCCCCTCCTTTCCCTACCCCCACCCACCCCTTCCTTTCCTTATCCCCCTACTTTCCCTACCCCCACCCACCCCCTCCTTTCCCTACATCCACCCAGCCCGCCCTCCCCTACCTCCACCCACCCCCCTCCTTTCCCTACCCCCACCCACCCCCCTCCTTTCCCTACCCCCACCATTCCATACCCCACCCACCCCCTCCTTTCCCTACACCCAGCCAGTCCGCCCTTCCCTACGCCCACCCCCCTCCTTTCCCTACCTCCACCCACCCACCCTGTCCTTTTCCTCCCTTCCCCCATTCCCTACCACCACCCACCCACCCCCTGCCTTTTCCTACCCCCTCCATTCCCTACCCACTCCTTTCTCTACCCCATCCACCCTCCATCCTTTCCCTACCCCCCTCCTTTCCATACCCCCTCCTTTCCATACCCCCTTCTTTTCCATCCCCCTTCCTTTCCCTAAAACCTCCTCCTTTCCCTACCCTCTCCTTTCCCTACCCCCACCCACCCCCTCCTTTTCCTACCCAAACCCACCCCCTTTCTTTCCCTACCCCCCTCCTTTCCCTACCCCCACTCACCCACCCACTCCTTTCCCTACCCTCCCTCCTTTCCCTACCCTGCTCCTTTCCCTACCACCAACCACCGAGCCCCTCCTTTCCCTACCCCCTCCTTTCCCTACTACCAGCACCCACCAACCCCCACTCCTTTCCAGTCCCCCACCCACCCCCTCCTTTCCCTAGCCCCAACCACTCCCTCCTTTCCCTACCATCTCTGACCCCCTCTTTCCCTACCCCCTCCTTTCCCTGCTCCCACCCACACCCATCCCTTTCCCTACCCCATCCACCCATCCCCCTCCTTTCCCTACCCCCTCCTTTCCCCTACCCCCTCCTTTCCCTACCGACACCCCACCCACCTTCCCTACCCCCACCTTCCCTACCCCACCATTCCCTACTCCCAACCATCCACCCTCCTTTCCCTACGCCCTCCTTTCCCTAACCCCCCACCCCCATCCTTTCCCTACCCCCTCCTTTCCCTACTACCCCACCCACACACCCTTCCTTTCCCTACCAGCTCTCCTTTCCCTACCCCCTCCTTTCCGTACCCCACTCCTTACCCTACCCCCACCCACCCAGCCCCCTCCTTTCCCTACCCACCTCCTATCTCTCCCAACACCAACCCCCACCCCCTCCTTTCCCTACCCCCACCCACCCCCTCCTTGCCCTACCACCTCCGACCCCCCTTTCCCTACCCCCTCCTTTCCCTACCCCCACCCACCCTGCTTCCTTTCCCTACCCACTACTTTCCCTACCCCCACCCACCCTGCTTCCTTTCCCTACCCACTACTTTCCCTACGCCCACCCACCCCCCTCCTTTCCCTACCCACACCGACCCCTTCCTTTCCCTACCCCCTCCTTTCCCTACCCCCACCCACCCACATCCACTCCTTTCCCTACTCCATCCACCCATCCCCCTCCTTTCTCTACCCCCTCTGTTCCCTACCCCCCTCCTTTCCCTACCCCCCTCCTTTCCCTACCCCACCTACCGAGCCCCTCCTTTCCCTACCCCCTCCTTTCCCTACCACCAGCACCCACCAACCCCCACTCCTTTCCAATCCCCCACCCACCCCCTCCTTTCCCTACCCCATCCTTTCCCTACCCCCACCCACCCACACCCACTCCGTTCCCTACCCCAACCACCCACCCCCTCCTTTCCCTATCCCCACCCACCCCCTCCTTTCCCTAGCTTCCCTACCCCCACCCAACCTCTCCTTTCCCTACCCCCTCCATTCCCTATTTTTTTTTTTAATTGATATAGCTGTAAAAATACAGCCTTTCAAAAAGAGAAAAGGATAAAAACAATCAAAAATACAAAATACAAAAAGCATATCATATAAAAATAAAACACAGTTAAAGGAGATTGCATGTAATTACATTAGGAATTGATATTTCACAATAATACAATTCACATTCATTCATTCATTACAGTTACAGTTGTTTAGCAACATTATGTCACCTGAGAATTGATAGGATCAGCTTGATTCAACAAAATTAGTGAATCAATAAACAAGACACTTGCAATATTCATTTTAGGAGATTGACTATTAAACACAATATTCCAAAATGTCGCCTCACTTATCATAAAATTAGCCTCAAACAGATGTTTAAACGCTTTGCATCTTTGCTGTGCTAGGGCAGGACATTCAGATATTAGATGTCTTAATGTTTCTGTAACCCTTGACCCAAGACAAAATCTGCAATTAGCGTTGGATGTAATTTTCCACATAAACCGCACTTCATTAGTCTGACAAATATTCAACCTCAATCTCATATATGTATATCTCGCTTTGGAATCAGGAAATTTGGTTAGATAATTTTCAATCACATGGAGTTTTTTGATCGCAAAGGATTGTTGTTTGAATACTCGGGTTTTCAAGCATTCTTCTCGAGTCTTTATCCAGTCATGCAACCTATGCTTTGTTTTAGCCCTCTCAGGATTATCCATAAGTAAATCATCATCAATTCCAGACATTTCCATCACCACTTTAACCCATTTTCTCCATTTCAGAATTGGAGGGTTGACTGATTCCAACATATGTCTACCTATTGTATACAGTATCCCATTTTCTTCAACAGCCATTAAGTATTTTCGATACAGCAATAAAACTTTCCAGGTATAAACTGCATATAAGGATACAAGACCCATTTCGTGCCTTATTAGGCACATAGATGTAGACATTGGGAGCCCGCAAACCCTTTTCCAATATCGACCCTCAAATCTTAGCCAGACATTTTCTATAATCATCCCTCTAGTTTCTGCTCCATAGGTTATACTTGGAGTAACTTTTTGCTTGTAAAATGTAATAGCTGGAAGTAACGAGAATTTGCCAAATTTGGCTTGTGTTATCTTAGACTGGGCTATACCGGTATTCACCTTGATGTTAGTTTCATCATAATAAGGTTTGTCCTGTAGCTTATTACTAATTGTCAGTCCTAGGTACTTGTATTCAGAAACAATACTTATGACTACATTCTGGATTTGTCACCGACCAATAGAGGTTGTTTTTTTTTTTTCTTTGATCAATTATCATTATTTTACACTTTTCTTGATTTATTTTCAGTAAGTTTGCATCAGCATAATTACTTAAACAAGATAATAGGGCTTGCAATCCCCCTGGTGTCTTAGCTAATAATACTAGATCATCAGCATAGAATAGCCAGGGGATTGCCTGACCTCCCAAGCGTGGAGCATCTGATAATGTTTTTAAGAAGTCATGTTGTACCCCCGACATAATAAAGTTAAACAGGGTGCTTGCCAGAATGCATCCTTGCTTTAGACCCCGGAAAGTTTCTATGGGGTCTGACAAGGTACCATCTAGAGCCAGTCTAATTTGGACTGTGGTTTTAGAGTGTAACTCATTAATCCAGAATATAATGTAATTTGGACATTTTGCTTCTTGAAGTTTATTAATTAACAATTGTCTGCATATTGAATCACTGTCTGTCCTTTCAGATGTTCTCGTTTCTTGATGACGTCTAATATATGAAGATTGATCGCTGTTCCCATTCCAGGCATAAAGCCAGTTTGATTGGGGTCTCTAATTCCCGCATCACTTAACCATTTATTAATATCTCTGAGTAATAGTCGTGCAAAAATTTTACTCGGTATGTCTTATAGAGATATGGGTCGATAGTTCTTTGGATTTTTGTTATCTCCCTTCTTATGGATGGGTATAGTGATGGATTTTCTCCAAGAATCAGGAATAGTCGCTGCTAACACCGTTTGTCTAAAGTTAGTAGCTAGAATTTGCGCCCATGCTGTGGGATTCTTTTTTATCATGAAATTAGAGAGTCCATCAGGACCCGGAGCACGAGATGTAGACAACCTCGAGATGTACATTAAGATATCATCAATATCAAAACTAAGATTTCCAATTTGGCTTGGTGTAGAAATATGCTGCTGTCTTATTGTTAAGGTACCAGCATATAGGGTTTTATAAAAAGTGGACCCACACCTCTTGCGCAATCGGATTCATTTGATTCACCATTTGAATCCTCGTCTGCGTTTGTTTTAAAAGTGACCATATTTTGGCAGAATTCTTCTCTTGGCAATTACTTAACATAGCCTCAGCGTCTCGTTGATACATTATAGCCTTCCTTTCTTTTAACCAATTCTTATACTTGGATTTTAATGTTTTCATTTGGCTTAGACATTCTGGAAGATTTCCCTTTATGATTTTTCTTCTATCCGCTCTATATCGGGTTTTATACATAGCTACCTCTTGGTCAAATGTATGCAGGGATTTAGGCTTTGTATTATTAAGATTCTTTCTCTTCGTCTTAAATATCTGCATTTGTTCTACATAGGAAGGACGAATATTAGAATCATAGCATATGTTATCATTCTGAGGACAATTCAAAGTTTCCTCTAGAAGTTGCAAGGAAACTGGGGTCCAGTGAAATCTATTTTGCGCCGCATTAGTTGTTAGATTACGGGCCGAAGATGAATCATATATTTTATCATCAACTGACCAAGACCATTTCATGGACTGGATGTCATGATCACTTATTTTTTGAGCTATGATTCGGTATTCAAGTACATAATTGAACAAATCTCGATCCACATAAGTGTAGTCAATTGTGGCTAATTGAACACCTCTGTGCCAGGTGTTGTTAGAGGGCATGTCACCCTTTTTTGCTCCATTTAACATTAAAAACTGTCGTTCCACCATGTATGCATTCCATCTTTTGGCTAATGGCGTCAGAGGTTTCCGCATTTGGTTCAAGCATGTTAAATTCAAGTCGCCCGTTATAATTACATTATTACACATCGAGTCAAATAGTGTTATTTTTAATACTTCATCCATAGCCGAGAAGAAGACAGAATCACTTATTGCTGAGTGGTTCCAATAGATATTTAATAATCCAATGTCAGATGTCTTAAATTTTAACCTTACCAATTGCAAAAAGCTGTTCGGAGAGAACCAAGGCTCAATTTTCATATTGGGTGAGGATTTTATGGCAACCATTAAACCTGCCATGGGTCTACCTCTGACTGGCACAATAGCAGGAGTCAGTATTGTTACATGATTGTCCCAAACTGGAGCAACAGAAAGCCATATTTCCTGAAAAGCCAAAATGTCATATTTTAACAATAAATTGTCTTTGGAATTAGTTAAATGTTTGAAACCTCTTGTATTCCACGAGGCCATCGATAACGTTATTGAGTTTTGGCTTAGTTAGTTACTATTCATTCTCACCTCTCTCTCATCAAGTATTGGTTCATTCACGCTTGGCACAGTTATCCGTGAAATGCAACTTTGGCCTTTCTGATAGACATTTAATTTGGGTACAAACTGATTTCTAGAGTTTGGGAATTGATGTTGTTCCCACAGTGCTGGATTCATCAAGATAAAACCCAATTCATATAAATGATCTCTCGCTTCCCATACTGCATTTTTGACAAAACATGACTTCATCCATATTTTAATCATAGACAGATCATTTCTCTGAGGGAATTCAATTTAATCTATGTCGCTCGAACATATCCCTTCTAAAGCTTGTACTTCAGCAAATATGTTCATCACAGATTGTCTATTCAAATCAAATGTTTGATGGGGGTGGGACCGGCACTGCATCATCAGACAATTTTTGTTCGAGTCTCTCACTGAAGTTCGATAGCCCACTTTAGATGTGTAGTTGACTTTGGGCTGCGGTGGATTATTAGATTGTCTTCTGATAATGCTCATAGGTGTGTGCATCCTTTCACCACAGTCATTACCCATAGGAGTGTCTTTCATATTCACTTGAGCAATAATTCTTTTTAAGGATTGCTCTATTTCTGTTTTCCATTCTAGCATTTGTATGCCTTTATCCTGTCCCTGTTCATTAACCTCATGACCTTCACCCATCTTGCTAACATATTCAACTTTCTCACTCATTAGCTGCGACTCAGACTTATAAGAACTACTCGGGCTGTCATTTGTTAAATTCGTTAATAAGCTTGTAGTTGCGTTGGTTTCACTGCTATTCACAATGTTGACTAGCTCCTTCGCTGTTTTACCATTGTCAATTTCTTTTTGTTGTTCAGATAACTGTATCAGACTATTCAAGGGTTCATAATCTGAGGGCATGTGTGATGTAATTTGTCCTTGGCTCACTTTTTGAGATATCACTTTCTTATACTTATTGGCGATAGCGGTACGAGCTACCGCAGCAGCTGATTTAGGTAAAGTTAAGGAACGAATGAACTGTTTGGTTCCTGTGATTTTAGGGTTAGCAGCTGTTGGAGCCTGTTTTGTTTTTTCCATGATAGTTTTAGCAGTCATATTTGATTCTCTTTTTTTAGTATCAAAGATGTTATAGGTCGGGGCATTATCATTTTCTGAAGCCCCGGCCTCAATCTGAACAACATTATTTCCCCCCTGCAACTGAAACTCTTTATTGCCCATTTTCAGGTTTTTTGTTTTATCTTTTTTTTTTTCGCACAAGCTTGTCCTCTTATACACTCTTCATTTTTATCATCAATGAGTTTAATGGGGGAACTTTCCTGATCTTCAACAATCCTGGCACTAATGGTAGTCTTTTCCTTTAGTACTTCCATTACACCTTCACCTTTTTTATTTTTGGCCCCCAATTGTGCTACATTCAATTGTTCTTGCGTACAATCTATTAGCAAAATCTCCTTTTCCTTCGAAATTATTTCTTCCGTACCCGAATCTACATTGTTATATCGACAATTGGCTCTATTGTTTTGATTCTCACCACAAACATAGTGAGACTCATTGACATTATTTTTTCGAAGTAATTTCGTTATCAAGGCATATTGGTCACTTAATTTAGAGTCCAGTGTATCATACAGACGTGTGAGCGAAAAAAGAGCTGCATTCATAGTCTGTAGTGAGGTTTCTAAACCTATTACAAAATTTCCTGGCATTGGTTGTATTTTTTCAATTGGAGCAGAATGGTTGCGCCGTGGGGTCGGTTGTGCAAATGAGGACGAAACAGATGACATATTATGTGTAGCTGAAAACATCATAGGTGAATGATATAGATCTTGTTTATCTATACTATCATCTAGATTCTGTTTCGAATCAGTAAGCTGTTTTAACTCAGTTGAAGTATATCTATTTCTCTTAGGAGTATCTTCTATTCTCTCCTCATTAACATTCGCTCTATTGATTTTATCAACCGAAACATCCTGTTCTTTTTTATCACTACTCAGCCCCTGGATTATTTGTGTACTTAACAAGCTTTTGGAGATTTCAGTTGATACTTCTACAAACCCCTTATCTTGGAGATCGATTACACCGCATATTCCTGCAGCAATTAGAGAGTCGGGGAGAGATGATTGCATGCTCTGGCTAGACTCCAGAGTGTCTACGCCAATTAAGTTCTGTCAGAAGTAGGAGTTTCATGCCTTGGGGTATGAACAATCGCAGTGTTCCTTTCATCTTTACCCCCAAGAGCACAAAATTTTCTAATATCAGATAAAGCCGAACAAGTTCTTATACTTGAAGCCGATTTGCTTGCTCGTACTAAATTGATTGTTCTGGAAGACGATTTGGGCGTAGAAATAGCACCACGAGCGCATGCGGTAATGGCTTCTTTTGGCGGCATCCCGGTGCGCAACGTCATGACCATTTCAAATATAATGCTTTAAAGACGAACCCTTCATTATCACACTTGTTACTATCCAAAATTCAGTCTTGATTCTAATCCGCCTTTATATTATAGTTATATTCGGTTATATGATTGTTTAAATGTAGTAACACCATAAAACTCTCTAGTCAATGAGGAGAGGGGAGTGTTCATGTATACAAAGCTAATCAGTGTAACATTAAAATCATTTGCACAAAATAGAAAGAAAAGAAAATGAAAAACCATTACATTAGCCCACAGCCCTCAGCCAGCAGACAGCCGACAGCACTTCCCAAAGCACTTCCTCCGAATGCGCGCGCGCCAAATGCGCGCGGCCCGTTGTTTTTAAAGGATTATGGGAGAAGGGGGCAGAGCTTAGGCTCGTAGGTCTGAAAGTAAGTAAAATTAAAGGGTATATTATATATTTGGCACAAAAAAAATAGTGTCCTTAGTATATTGTACAAGTGTCTATTTTTCCTCAGTATCTTTACCACGTCAAACGTTGTAAATCAGCGTCCACTGAAAAAACGGGCATTCAAACTCCTCAGCAGCCGACCGCACTTCCCAAAGCACTTCCTCCAAATGCGCGCGCGCCCCGTTGTTTTTAAAGGATTATGGGAGAAGGGGGCAGAGTTTAGGCTCGTAGGTCTGAAAGTAAGTAAAATTAAAGGGTATATTATATATTTGGCACAAAAAAAATAGTGTCCTTAGTATATTGTGCAAGTGTCTCTTTTTCCTCAGTATCTTTACCACGTCAAACGTTGTAAATCAGCGTCCACTGAAAAAAAGGGCATTCAAACTCCTCAGCAGCCGACAGCACTTCCCAAAGCACTTCCTCCAAATGCGCGCGCGCCAAATGCGCGTGGCCCTTTGTTTTTAAAGGATTATGGGAGAAGGGGGCAGAGCTTAGGCTCGTAGGTCACGTCAAACGTTGTAAATCAGCGTCCACTGAAAAAACGGGCATTCAAACTCCTCAGCAGCCGACAGCACTTCCCAAAGCACTTCCTCCAAATGCGCGCACTTCCTCTATATCCCCACCCACCCCCCTCCATTCCCTATCCCCCCTTTCCCCTACCCCCCTCCTTTCCCTACCGACACCCCACCCCCCTTCCCTACCCCCACCTTCCCTACCCCACCATTCCCTACTCCCAACCATCCACCCTTCTTTCCCTACGCCCTCCTTTCCCTAACCCCCCACCCCCATCCTTTCCCTACCCCCCTCCTTTCCCTACTACCCCACCCACACACCCTTCCTTTCCCTACCAGCTCTCCTTTCCCTACCCCCTCCTTTCCGTACCCCACTCCTTACCCTACAAAAGCCCACCCACCCAGCCCCCTCCTTTCCCTACCCACCTCCTATCTCTACCAACACCAACCCCCACCCCCTCCTTTCCCTACCCCCACCCACCTCCTCCTTGCCCTACCACCTCCGACCCCCCTTTCCCTACCCCCTCCTTTCCCTACCCCCTCCTTTCCCTACCCCCACCCACCCTGCTTCCTTTCCCTACCCACTACTTTCCCTACGCCCACCCACCCCCCTCCTTTCCCTACGCCCACCCACCCCCCTCCTTTCCCTACCCACACCGACCCCTTCTTTTCCCTACCCCCCTCCTTTCCCTACCCCCACCCACCCACAACCTCTCCTTTCCTTACCCCCAACCACCCAGCCCGCCTCATTTCCCTACCCCCTCCTTTCCCTACCCCCACCCACCCTCCTTCCTTTCCCTACCACCTCCTTTCCCTGCCCCCACCCACCCACACCCACTCCTTTCCCTACTCCATCCACCCATCCCCCTCCTTTCTCTACCCCCTCCGTTCCCTACCCCTCTCCTTTCCCTACCCCACCCACCGAGCCCCTCCTTTCCCTACCCCCTCCTTTCCCTACCACCAGCACCCACCAACACCCACTCCTTTCCAATCCCCCACCACCCCCTCCTTTCCCTACCCCATCCTTTCCCTACCCCCACCCACCCACACCCACTCCGTTCCCTACCCCAACCACCCACCCCCTCCTTTCCCTATCCCCACCCACCCCCTCCTTTCCCTAGCTTCCCTACCCCCACCCAACTTCTCCTTTCCCTACCCCCTCCATTCCCTATCCCCCCACACACCCTCCTCCATTCCCTATCCCCCCTTTTCCTACCCACACCCCTCCCCACCCCCCCTTCCCTACCCCCACCTTCCGGTATCCAGTCATAATTTCGAATACAATATATTCGAAAGTAAAAATGTTGAAAATATTAAGTCGAAAAACAAAAATGTCGAAAAACAAAAATGTCGACTTTTTTTCGACTTTTTTCGATTTTATGTGTTAATAATAAATATTTTATTAAACTTTTTTTTAAAAATAATTAAAGGTATTTCCATGGGGGGTGGGGGTGATGGGGAGGATGGGGGGGGTTGGGGATAGGGGTTTGGGATGGTTTTTTAAATAATTAATTAATTATTTAATATTATATTAAAGATTTTTTTAAAATAATTAAAGGTATATCTATGGGGGGTGGGGGGGAGGAGGGGGGGTTGGGGTAGGGGTTTGGGATGGGGGGTTGGGTGGGGGGGACCCCCCCCATAAGGGGGGTTGGGTGGGGGGACCCCCCCCATAATAAATGTTACTATCTGGGTAAAAAAAAAAAAAGTGTTTTGGGTTTTCGATTTTTTTTCGACATTTTTTTTTCGAAATTATGACTTTTCCTATTGTATGTATGTTTTTTCGACTTTTTTACATTCGACATTTTTTTTTCGACATTTTTGCTATTCGACATTATGTTTTTGACTTTTTGACTATAAACCCCACCTTCCCTACCCCTCCTTTCCCTACTACCCCACCCACACACCCTTCCTGTCCCTACCAGCTTTCCTTTCCGTACCCCACTCCTTACCCCTACCCCCACCCACTCCTTACCCTACCACCACCCACCCTCACCCACCCCTCTCCTTTCCCTAGCCCTCACCCAACGACCCCTCCTTTCCCTATCCCCTCCTTTCTCAACCCCCAACCACCCCATCCCTTCCCTACAAAAACCCCATCCCCCTCCTTTCCCTACGCCCAACCCACCCCCTCCTTTCCCTACACCCACCCCACCCACCCCCACTTTCCCTACCCCCACCTTTCCCTACCACCACCCACCCACACCCACTCCTTCCCCTACCCCCACCCACCCACCCACACCCACTACTTCCCCTACCCCCAACCACCACCCCTCCTTTCCCTATCCCCTCCTTTCCCTACCGCCCCCTTTCCCTAACCCCACACCCCATCCTTTCCCTACCTGCTCCTTTCCCTACCCCCACCAACCCCCCCTTCCCTACACCCAACCAACCCCCCTTTCCCTACCTCCACCCACCCACCCCCTCCTTTTCCTACCCTCCCCGTTCCCTCCCACAGCCCACCCACCCCCATGCCTTTCCCTACCCCCTCCTTTCCCTACCCCCACCCACCCTCCATCCTTTCCATACCCCCTCCTTTCCACACCCTCCTTCCTTTCCCTACCCTCTCCTTTCCCTACCCCCACCCACCCACACCCACTCCTTTCCCTACTCCATCCACCCATCCCCCTCCTTTCTCTACCCCCTCCTTTCCCTACCCCACCCACCGAGCCCGTCCTTTCCCTACCCCCTCCTTTCCCTACCCCCACCCACCCACACCCAGTCCGTTCCCTACCCCAACCACCCACCCCCTCCTTTCCCTATCCCCACCCACCCCCTCCTTTCCCTAGCTTCCCTACCCCCACCCAACCTCTCCTTTCCCTACCCCCTCCATTCCCTATCCCCCCACCCACCCCCCTCCATTCCCTATCCCCCCTTTCCCCTACCCCCCTCCTTTCCCTACCGACACCCCACCCCCCCTTCCCCACCCCCACCTTGCCTACCCCACCATTCCCTACTCCCAACCATCCACCCTCCTTTCCCTACGCCCTCCTTTCCCTAACCCCCACCCCCATCCTTTCCCTACACCCTCCTTTCCCTACTACCCCACCCACACACCCTTCCTTTCCCTACCAGCTCTCCTTTCCCTACCCCCTCCTTTCCGTACCCCACTCCTTACCCTACCCCCACCCACCCAGCCAGCCCCCTCCTTTCCCTACCCACCTCCTATCTCTACCAACACCAACCCCCACCCCCTCCTTTCCCTACCCCCACCCACTCCCTCCTTGCCCTACCACCTCCGACCCCCCTTTCCCTACCCCCACCCACCCTGCTTCCTTTCCCTACACCCACCCACCCCCCTCATTTCCCTACCCACACCGACCCCTTCTTTTCCCTACCCCCCTCCTTTCCCTACCCCCACCCACCCTCCTTCCTTTCCCTACCCCCTCCTTTCCCTACCCCCTCCTTTCCCTACCCCCACCCACCCACACCCACTCCTTTCCCTACTCCATCCACCCATCCCCCTCCTTTCTCTACCCCCTCTGTTCCCTACCACCCTCCTTTCCCTACCCCCCTCCTTTCCCTACCCCACCCACCGAGCCCCTCCTTTCCCTACCCCCTCCTTTCCCTACAACCAGCACCCACCAACCCCCACTCCTTTCCAATCCCCCACCGACCCCCTCCTTTCCCTATCCCATCCTTTCCCTACCCCCACCCACCCACACCCCCTCCTTTCCCTATCCCCACCCACCCCCTCCTTTCCCTAGCTTCCCTACCCCCACCCAACCTCTCCTTTCCCTACCCCCTCCATTCCCTATCCCCTCACACACCCTCCTCCATTCCCTATCCCCCCTTTCCCTACCCACACCCCACCCCCCTTCCCTACCCCCACCTTCCCTACCCCTCCTTTCCCTAACCCCCCACCCTTTCCCTAACCCCCTCCTTTCCCTACTACCCCACCCACACACCCTTCCTGTCCCTACCAGCTTTCCTTTCCGTACCCCACTCCTTACCCCTACCCCCACCCACTCCTTACCCTACCACCACCCACCCTCACCCACCCCTCTCCTTTCCCTACCCCTCACCCAACGACCCCTCCTTTCCCTACCCCCTCCTTTCTCAACCCCCAACCACCCCATCCCTTCCCTACAAAAACCCCATCCCCCTCCTTTCCCTACGCCCAACCCACCCCCTCCTTTCCCTACACCCACTGTAGGGGAGGACTGGTCCAGGAGACCCCTCTCGCCTGCGTTTCCTCCCCAGGTGAGGGCTATGGCTCATTGGGCGTTCCCTCGTGCCACCCGGGCCCAGGTGGTGGAGGGCTCACCCGCTGGAGACATTGCCCACACGTATCAATTGCCCATACAAATTTAGCTAGGCCCAGAAACCATTTTTTGTCTGGTAAAGATGGTGTGAGCTCAGCGCACTGTAGCGCGGCCCCCACCCTTGGAGAGTTTCATCCCTGTTGCCGCAGCACCCTGGCAGATCCGCTGCGAGCACGTTCCCACGAACAAGACAGACATGAGCTAGCGCAATACGCTGACATTGTAACAGTTCACCTCCCGCAGTGTACCATCACTATCAGCATGACCCGGCCATCAGGCCTGAACAATGAGAAGAACGGTAAAATGGTCATCTGATGGCAGACAGTCTTAATATATGTGTATATAGTAATGTCAAGACCACTTGCAAAGTATGCTTTCTTCCACAAAATCTCTTATATTACAAACGCCTGTAGAGTGTATTAAAATGAGAGAGCGTGCTCCCATGATATAAGCAATGGTGAGCCCACACCATTGCAGGTGGATACTAATAATAAAGGAACGCTCAAGGGACCTGTTTGTTGCATGTATCACTGGGCAACCTACCTCCCATGGTTTTGCGTCATAACTAAGCTAATGCTGCTAGAGTACATGAGAAAGCGAATGCAATTATACTATGAACTCATGTAAAGGATGCGCGAGAATGCACTTATCATGTGTGCATGTCTAAGCCCCTTATGTGCCACCACCGTCACGTACAGTGGCGGGTCGTTTTCTATGTACTCCACCGACCCAACTACTACCTCATTTACTGCAAATGTATATGCATGTAACTAAAATACTGTAGCTGCTAGAATATAATGTACAAATATGGTGCTCGGACTGGGTATAATCGAGACACATCCAGCAAAGTTTAAATGCATGTTTTGAAGCGATTTTGAATAAGTATTATAGAAAGTGTTCAAATGGTTGTGATGTCTTTACCTACATTCAGCAACACACGAGGGAGATACCTCTGTGAATGCGTACAAGGCCATTTCCCCCTCCCACCCTGCGAAGGCTGCCAAGACATGAGAACAGAGGCCCGCTCTGCGCTATCCCACCTCCCCCGACCGGACTGGAGCCGCTTTAAAGATTTGTAGCCCCACTGCAGCACCCAAGGCCGCGACCAGCCACCTGCATTATTTACAGCACAGCAGTAAACCTTTGTCTAAACTCACGTGCCCCCTCGTAAACCCCACAACCCACCGGACCGTCTCAGACTTATGGCCCAGTGCAATCAGGACACCCAACACTTTGACAACACACAGCGGAACATCCATAACAACTTCTAACAAGACAGAAAGACCTGTACCGCCCGTCCCAGGCCCCGAAGCTTAGCCCCTCGACCTATGGCCCCGGTCAACAGGACACGGGTAACCAGGCCTCGATGTATTACCTCCAGACCCCTCACAAGGTGCATTCCTCCTGTGTTGCATTAACCTATAAAATAACCTATTGGAAGATTTACTAAAGAGAATAACACTGTAAATGACTGAATGACTGCGGTGTGCATGGCTGAGGGCAAGTAAGTCAGGAAAGGCATTCGTCTCTGCCACAAGCCGCCTTGGCACACCAACACCGCCCGGATGAACTCAAGCCGACCTGCCAGGCCCAGCCCAATCCACGAGGGTGACCAGTGACGTCCTCCAGCCAAGACCAACCACGCCGCAGCAGCACCTATAGTTAGTCGTCGCCACCCAATCCCAATGAACTGGTGCCCCCTATAGTATGTAGGTTTTGATGACATTTTTTGTAAATATACACGCCTGTCTTTGCGATTGTCAGACAGAGCGCTCTCGGAGTTTGCAGAGTTCTTTGCATGCCCAATTCTGATTGATAAACTCCCATTTACGCTCACCCGCACTCTGTCTTGGCCTTATTCCCATTTTGGGAGAGTCCTTCATTGTCTCTCATTGCGGGGAGGATCGTGCTGTTTGGGGACGCCTGCTTTCAGTGGTGACCCCGATAGCGTGATTTTTATTTCTTCCTAACTCCTTATAACCGTCTCCTTTTTGGCACGAGAATCTCTGGTCGAAAAGGGATACGCACAGTGAGCCGACTCCGGGAGGCTGCCCGCCAACGGCGACCGGTACACTAAGAAGTGCGCACTCAATAGAGAGGGGGTACGGGATCCCGGTTGAAAAATCCCCTTTGAGTACCGCTCGCCGGAGCCGGGGCTGACTGTTGAGCTGACAGCGACACTGCCTGGACGGACCCAGTTTCGGAGACTATCGGTTCAAGACGGGCACGTGAGTACTGAGTGCGAGCGATCTTAAAGGGAGCGGGGAGTGAAGTGTAGGACAGGAAACGAAGAGGGGGTACGCAGATCTACTAAGGATCATCTTAAATTTTCCTTGCTTTTTCTTTGCATATGGCCATTAGGATTAAGAGGTGAATAAGAGATAAAAGTGACGGGAACCTAGCTCCGAAAGGGGGTGGAAGGCGGCGCCGCATAGTGCTATCTTGACTAGTACTGGGAATATATGAAGAAGTGGAGTATAAAATAAAAGTGTTCAGCAAAAGGGGACACTGAGAGTACATTAGTGACCGCTATTACTTTTTTCCTTTCTTAAGGGTAGGGGGGGGAGAATAAAGAACTGTGATTAGCACAAACTTAGGGAGACAGTAAGAGAAAAAGAGTCCTATTAGAAGGGGGGAAAACAGGTTAATATCTATATATATATATATGCGCATCTAGATATTCAAATAAGACGAACAGGGACAGCCGGCTAGGGAGGAAAGGGAGGGCAGCTTGAATGGTGAATGGTGCCAAGAGGTGTGTGCACCTCGTATGTGCTAGAAGAGATTTTGATGTTGTGAATGTGTGAGCGGTTATAAATGCATAATAGTTAAATGGTCATGATAAGTGTGGTCGGATAAACATTTTTTTCCCTCTTCAGATAACGCCAATATAGTGAAGTGAGTGAGTACCTTTTTGATTTCCAGGTTGACATTGTCAAAATAAAGGATGGGTTGCTCTTGTATGTGCCCCTCAAAGAGAACAGAATAGACATTGTGTACGGCCAGTTTTGTATTGTGCAGTCGGGGAGGGGAAGAGCCCAAAGGGACCCAACATTGAATGTGAAGTAAAATATAAAGAATAATATTGATACTACATTTACATTGTAGTTGCAAACACACTGAGACACACCAGCACTAGGAGGGCACAGAGATGGGGGCTGAAACACCCTTATCACATATTTGTAAGAATCTCCCGGGATACGTGGAGCGGATTAAAAAATATCACGACCAATGGGTGACCGAGCTAAAGGGGGAGGGGTTACCTCAGATTTGGCCCGAGGGAGGGTCATTTGATAAAAGTGTTCTGGATACGGTGGCCACATGCATTTTTCTAAAATACAAAGGAAAGCAGCTGCAAAATAGGAGGGAAATATTAGATCTTTGGAGGTTATTTGAAGAGATACCACCGCCTAAGACACCAGCACTAAATCCAGATCTCCCGTCCACCACAGACAATCCACTACTAATACAAAGAGATGTCAAAGAAGGCTCAAGTGTAGCGCCACCAGTAGAGGTAATAAGTTTGTACTCGATAATAAAGAAGCCTGTGCCCGCAGAGGGGTACAGTGACCCCACTTACATACCTCCCCCGAAAGATACTACACCCCACCGGCCCACGGCACCTCCGCCATATGAAAGCACGAGGGAGCGAGCCCAGGCAGGCGCACAAAGGGTAGATATAGAGAAGCTCACAGATTATTTAGAATCAAGACTGACGATAGCAAAGGATGAGCTCTCGAGGATAAAAGACATATGCGAACGAACAGCACTAGATGCAACTAGATCAGGGCGTACGTCCAGAGCGCCAGGTGAAAATAGAAAGCCCGAAGAGGGGTGGAAAAAGGGCGAGATTCTGTTCAGAATTGAGGAAGAACCAACGCGAATAATAGAAGTAGGGCCCAGAGAGGGAGATGTTGTAAGCGAAGAAAGGCTTGGGGGAATTAGAGAGGAATTGCTGTGTGATATAAGGGACGAAGTAGAAGAAAGCGACAGGTTAAGTATGGCGATGGGAGGGGGAAGCGAGGGGGAGGAAGGTACGTGTTCACTGAGAACCCTGGATGATGAGTGGACGGGGCGACTAAGGAACAGAGTGGGAAAAATGGCATCACTGGGAACATCAGCAGCCAAAACGGGTCCGGACGGAACGACAAAAGGAAGGCTACAGCTCCCGTTGATACACAGGGGAGGAGGGAGGCCTAACTATATCCCATGGGCGCAGATGGATAAAGCCAATTTATTAAAGCTATTGCCCCCGTTGTCAGGGGGGGCAAGTAAGTGGATATATGCCTTTGAGAAACATACTGCCGGGGTACCCCTAGCCATAGGAGATGTAAAAAGTCTACTCGTATCAGCAGTGGGCGATCAGGCTGAAAGGGTATGGGTTAAGGCCGGTTTCCCGGGAGTAACGTTAGACTGTGACCGCCATGATGGGGCCTCCTTTAACACAGTGCGTGCTAGGGTGTGGGATGCCTTACGCGACACATTCCCAGATACACCGGACTTACAGTCAGTGATGCAGTGTACAATGAATGACGGGGAAGAGGCTATGGATTACATTTTTCGGGTCCAAGAGATGTGGAGAGCAGAAACGGGCACGCCCTGGTATCAATCGACATCTTTATTTTATTTTATTATAAAGAGAGGGCTCCCAAAGGAAGTGCAGAAGGCGCTTGACAAGATAGCAGGTATTGAAGCAAAGGGATGGCCAGAAATTCAGAGCATAATAGTACACCATTGTAAACGAATCAAGGAGAGGGAGAAGGAGGTGGCGCAGAAAAGATTGGCAGACGAGGCGAAGTTAGTACAGTCAAAGTTAGGCAAGGTTGCAGCAGCAGTAGCCGCGCTCCCACACAGTAGAGAGGGAGATGATGATGATGAGGAGGAGGGGCTGATAGCACTCCAAGGAAGGGTGGCAACTAATTGGGCAGGAACAGCACAGCGGCAGTGGACTGAGCACGAGCAAGGTGGAAGTCCGCAGTGGCAAGAGTGGACCCCTCGAGGGGGACGAGGTGGGTACAGGGGCCGGAGAGGAGGCGGACAGGGGTATGGGAGAATGGGAGGAAATGGATGGCAGGGTCCCAGGGGCCCCCAGGGGAGTTGCTGGAACTGTGGACGATGGGGACATTTACTCCAGGGAGTGCAGAAGTAGACAACACAATGGGTTCCAGGAGGAGGATACTTATGGTCATCCACACCCGGGAAGCCCATATGGTCTCCCAATGGGACAGCAGCAACTAAGAAACCCCGGCCAAGGTACCACGGGCCAGCAACAGGGACACCAGTATAGGACACAGAACCACCCCCAAAACAATGACAGTATGCAATACACGCCAGGTAACCCTTTCGCGACAACAGCAAACGGGGCCCCCGCGCCTGCACCTTACAGCGGCATGTCAGTAGTTTCAGGGAATGTCTTTAGTGAGGGAGGGGCGACGAGATACCCCGCATAGGACAGCCCACAGAGAACACTTGCGTGTCCAGTTCTATCCACCACCTACAATGCAGCAGAGGAACCATTGGTAGGGGCGCAGATAGGAGACAAGCAGTTTATATTCATGGTTGATTCGGGAGCGGAAAAATCATGTATCAGGGAGGGCCGATTCCCGTTATCTAACAGGAAGTTAGAGACGCAGGGGTTCTCTGGGGCTGTAGTTGAAGTTCCTTACACAGAAGCTTTGGATGTAACAGTGGGGGGTAAGACTGTGAAGGCACCCTTATTGTATTACGAACATTCCCCAATTAACTTGCTAGGGAGGGATCTCCTGAGTAAACTCAACATGACCATATCGTTTACCGAGAGAGGGATAGTGTGTTCTACACCCGGGATATGCCCCTTGCGTGCGATGTTGGTAGTGCAAGCCTACACAACCACGCAGGAAATACGAGGGCTGCCACAAAATGAGGAAATGTTTATCAAAGGGCTGAAGACTCTGGCCCTCATAATTCCCGAGCTAAGAAGCATGGACTGGAGGATTCCGGCGGAGTTCCTCTTCCGCCCCATAGTATGTCCCAACACAGCACCAGGATCAGTGGTATCATTAGACTTGCACGCTGTGCAAGTGTCAGCAAAGAGAATCGCTTTGATTGGAGTGGACGAGGAAGGGTGTGAGTGGCGCACAGTGCTGTGCACAAACGCCAACATCGCCCTACGAGAGGTAACAGATGAGGATCTCTTTTCAGACACGGAAGGGGATGGTGAGATAGTAATGGAAATAGCGATGCCCTGTGACATTTTAATACAAGCAAGGGAGACCCCCGTCCAATTGATGACAGTGGTAGGAGCACCACCGTCCTTTTTTGATGATGACATGAGGCTCGTACCAAACAACTTATGGACAACAGGCCCCCATGATGTGGGACTGTTGCATGGAGTACAGCCTGTGGTAATAAAGCTAAAGCAAGGAGCAATTTTACCACGAGTTAAACAGTATCCTTTGTCTCGTGAAGCTGAAGAAGGGATAAAAGAGACACTAAATGCCCTACTAGCACAAGGGATAATAGTGCCTTCAAACTCCCCATGTAACACTTGTATTTATCCAATCAAAAAAGCAAAAGGGGGGTCTTGGAGGATGATACAGGACTTACGCCCCCTCAATGATGTAATACAGAAGGAGTTCCCTCTAGTCCCTAACCCGGCATCAATACTATGCAGCATCCCGAAAGAGGCATCACATTTCACAGTAGTAGATTTGAAAAACTCATTTTTCTCCATACCCCTGGCTGAAGAGAGTAGATACCTTACCGCCTTCACACTGGGGGGTAAAAGATATGAACATTGCAGGTTACCACAGGGTTACTGCGAGAGCCCGAGCATCTTCAATCGCGTATTACATGAAGACCTAGGAAACCTATCAGTTGAGAGCACCATTATTCAGTACGTAGACGATTTACTAGTCTGCGCACAAAACGAAGAGAAATGCAGAACAGATTCCATAACATTACTGACTTTGCTGGCCAACAAGGGGTACAAAGTGGACAAGGGAAAGCTACAATACTGCCTGACAGAGGTCCTGTACCTAGGACAGTTGATTTCAAAAGATGGGAAAAGAATAATACCAGACAGAATAGAAGCCATAAGATCAGTAGGTGAACCCACAACAGTAAAAGATATGCAGAAATTTTTGGGAATGTGCAATTACTGCCGAGCATGGATATTAGATTATGCGGCATACACCAGGCCCCTATTACAAGCATTAAAGGTGGCCCAACAGGAGAACAGGAAGATGGAATGGACGGAAGAGATGAGTTCCTCTTTCCAAACACTAAAAGAGTTGATTTCAAGCGCCCCAGTACTCGCAAACCCTGATTATGGACGCGAGTTTTACCTATTCTCACACTGCAAGGAAACACTGATGACAGCAGTCCTGACACAAAAAACGTCCTTAGGACACAAGCCATTGGCTTACTATAGTGGTACTTTAGATGCCGTGATGCAGGGTCATTTCGAAGGCGAGCAATCACTCGCTGCAGCCGCGTTCGCGATTGAGAAAAGTGCCACCATAGTAATGGGTTGCCCGGTAACATTGTTTGTGGAACATTCTTTATTTGCAATACTAGAGAGATCAAAAAGCACACTGACCACACAGCGGGCGACAGCCTACGAGATTATATTGTCCAGCGCCAATATCCATATAGTGAGATGCAAGACAGTGAACCCCGCCACATTCATTACAGAAGCGTGTACACTAGAGGACATGCAGAACCACGATTGTGTAACCTACACAGGAGAAAGAGGGGAAGAGACAGTGGTGTGTGAGAACGCTCTAAGCGAGGGGGAAGTGTACTTTGTGGATGGGTCCGCATCAATTGACGTGGACACGGGAGAAAAACACGTTGGCATGGCAGTAGTGAGGTTAGAAGACGGTGAGTATGAAACACTGGTACAATACCGCCTCCCATCACATTACTCCGCACAGGCAGCAGAACTGATTGCGCTCATAGAAGCACTACATGCAGCAAAGGGTTGTGCAGTGACAATATACATAGACTCATCTTACATGACAACGACAGTACATGGAGGCCTAGCAAGATGGGGGCGTAGGGGATTTAGGCGGGCAGACGGAACACCAGTACAGCATGCAGAATTGTTGAAAGAGTTAATTGAGGCCCTGCAAAACCCCACTGCAGTAGCAATAGTAAAGTGCCAAGCACATACGTCCAACACAGATGTTGTGTCTTTAGGGAACGCAGCAGCGGACGCTGCCGCCAAGGAGGCTTCCTATTTTCAGAAAAATGACACGGGTGAGTACATGATTAAGAACAAGAGAAACGACGAGCCCGCAGAAGGATATAATATGATGCCCATACCACAAATAATAGAGTTACAAGAAGGAGCCAGTGCAGAGGAAAAATTAATGTGGACAAAACGAGGGTGCAGCAAGTCAGGAACAGACCTGCTGTGGCGGCAAAATAACTCGGGGAAGGTGGTAATGCCAATCCAGCTACTAGAGATTGCATTTCAACAGCTACACTTCCCTGCACATAACACCAAACAGCACATCGCAGCAGAAATACAGGAAGAATGGTTCGTGCCCTGTCTCCAGGAGCATGTGTCTCGATTGGCAATGGAATGTACAACATGCCAAATATACAATTCAGGAATGACATTACGCACTCTCCGGGGAACAATTCCTAAACCCATTGGCCCATTCAAGGAACTACATATAGATTACGCAGACATGGGGGAAAGGTGTAATGGTGCACGGTACATGATTGTGGTTGTGTGCCCATTTTCAAGGTGGGTGGAAGCAGGACCCTGCGCACGACCCGATGCCAAGAGCGGTGCCAAGTTCCTAGTAAGGGAAGTATTCCCGCGCTGGGGAATTTGTGACGTGATCCGCTCAGACAATGGCACTCATTTTGTGAATGAGCTTTTTAAGGAAGTGACTACATTATTGGGAATAAAACATAAATTATGCTCAATTTATCATCCTCAAAGTAATGGCGTAGTGGAAAAGATGAACGGACTGTTGAAGGGCAGGTTATCAAAACTATGCTTCTCATTAAAGAAGAATTGGATTTACTGCCTACCCCTTGCGCTATTTGAATTAAGAAACCAGCCAAGCAAAGACCACCATTTGTCCCCGCACGAGATCGTGACTGGGAGACGGATGAACACAGCACATTCACCACTG
The DNA here is from genome assembly GCF_040938575.1 of Ambystoma mexicanum. Classification (NCBI taxonomy): domain Eukaryota; kingdom Metazoa; phylum Chordata; class Amphibia; order Caudata; family Ambystomatidae; genus Ambystoma; species Ambystoma mexicanum. The sequence goes on from NC_090927.1 coordinate 96,522,380, forward strand.
CGCGAACACTCAGACGCTCACAGAAGCGCCGCGATATTGGGAGATGAGTTCACAGACTATTTAAAGAAATTGACAAGGGCAGCGCGTGTGATAGCAAAGCAACTGTCCCCACCCTTCACTAGAGAAGAGGGAAATGTAACAGGCGCTGTCACGGAGCCAGGGCAACAGCTACAGCTAATGCCAGGCGACTGGATTTATGTCAGAAGCTTTGTGCGTCGGTGGAATGCACCACGATTCCACGGCCCATACGAAGTAATATTTTGCACGCCCACGGCAGTAAAGGTCAAAGGGTTGAGGTACTGGGTGCACTTGACCGATGTACGGAAGGCATATAGCAACGTACAAGAGGAGGTAGATGAGGAGGCACAGACAACAGCAAACGCTGCAAATGAGCAGAATGACTGAATATGAACTTGTGTGTATATGTTGGTACTAAACTTGAATAAATGCACAACTGATAAAGAAACAAAAAAAAAAAGTATAATTTTTTAACTTTTACCTTGTTGGGTGTATATATATATATATATTTGATGGAATGCCAAATTATAAGCTTGTATACACCCTTGTCTGTGAATACCCCTCCCCGTATCCCCACCCGCTTCCATTCCCCGTCACATGTATATTGGCACTGATGGTGCTAGCAAAATGTTTACATGTATGCACTCAATGCACTTTTATATCTTAAACAGGAGCTTCCATGGCATCTAACGGGCAGCCTGCAACGGATAGATTTACTAGAATTAGAGAGTGGTTAACTGAGAAATGCATATATTCGTATGAATGTGGACTATCTGAGTGCATCGTATTGTTTTTCACATTGATGTTTGGTCTGGTTACATACTGAGTCATAGCGTTCATCTCTATCGAGATGAACGAGGGGGGAGGGAGCAACACAACTACTGGGACCAATGCAACTGCAAGTGTCAATGCCACTACAAGGGAAGGTGATTTTTTGATATGGGACGGAACTAAACTTGTGTGGGGCTACTATACTACGTCATCCAATGTTGTCATCTCACAAGATGGAGGGCCAAAGGGTAAAAGGCAAAATAACACACTGTCCCCACCTGAGATGTCTAATTACAATGCTCACAGCTTAAACGACCGAAACCCCTCTGCTATATCCTGGTTGTATAATACCCCCACCAGCCGACCTGCCCCCATGGCCATAGACAATCAAAGAATGAAAGCAACACATGAAATATTATATGATGACTGGGTGAAGGGGGGCGGGAAGGGGAAAGGGGGGTCTGTTTTGCCCTTCGTTCAGGAGGTTGGGAAACGCCAAAGGAACAATAATAACAGACGGAAGAGGGAAGCAGGGAGGAGGAAGTATGATGAGCACTATGGGTTAGGTCTAGATAAAATGGAAGACCCACGACACCCCCACCAAACAAATAAGTGGTATGCAGATATGAGTGCCACAGCTAAACAAACAACAAACGAGAGCTGTTATGTCTGCTCCCTTATTCCTCACGCATCAGGTACACCCAAAGTACTGTTACCCAAAGAGTTGCCAATTATAGACGCCCAATGTCTCCTTCACCTTACGTTATGCAGAATTAAGAACACCTTCCAGGCACATGAAGTGACTTTTCAAATGCTACAGAACGAGAAAACGTGCTACCCAAAACCATCAGGGGTTGTATGTCTGAAAGAACCGTTTTTTGTAATTGGAGGGACACTTTTTTCTGACAACAAGTGGAAGGACGAAGAAGTAATGTGTAAAGCTGAAGCACTGAGGGGTGTGGCACCGGTGAAGTTGCGATGGATAGAAGAAACGTGCACACCCGTATGGAAGGAACACATTTCAAAACTAACCTGGGTTACGCCCATCGAAAAGCCTTTCAAGCTGCAGAGTGAAATAGACTATGAACTATGTTTCGAAGGAGAGGGGAGAACGTCCATGGGGACGAACAAGAAGTGCAACAAAACCCTCACTATCCCAGACCTAAGAAAAGGGACTGCGGCCCTTATGGACACGTACTGGGTATGTGGCAACCAGGCATACCTACACCTCCCCCCGTCGTGGAGTGGCAGCTGCTCAATGGCCACTCTGCACTCAGCTCTAATGGTGATACCAGAAAGCCACATCGATGGAAGCAAAAGGACACAGGAACGCACACAACAGAGTGTGGCCCAACCAACTGCAGAATCACAAATGTATGTCCTGTCTTCCGGAAGCAAGGGAGAGGTGTTAACCCGTCACAGACGAGCATCAAATTACATCTCACAGGCATCATCAGAACTATTGGCTCAGATCCCAGACAAATATCGACTATTCAGCTCAGCAGAAACATTTTTTGCCTCACTCGTATCAAGTGTCCAAGCAAGGGCAAACGCAAAATGGATTCAGATAACCCGTTGGGAATTGATTCAGCTGGCAAACGACACTGAAGAAGGATTCAACATAATAAAGGTCGAACTAAGAGCTTTGCGACTGATGACCATGCAAAACAGGTATGTCCTGGACCTGTTAACGGCGATGGACGGCGGTGTTTGCCGAAAAATAGGAAGTGCCTGCTGCACTTTCGCACCTTCTGAAGACGCAGAGAACGGCTCCCTGTCCCATGTGATCGAAGCAGTCCACAACCTAGGAGAAAAAATGAAGATGGAGGGCGGAGCAGAAAATAGTACATGGTTCGATAACCTCTTCTCCTGGGTCCCCTCATGGCTTGGAACAACCGTGAATTTTTTGATGCCAGCTGTGGTGTTCCTCCTTTTAATTTTCTGCCTGTGCCAGGTGGGTCTTCGGGTCTGTGCTAACGCAGTACCAAATGGTGCAATGATGATGGTGACAATGGGCAACTCACACGGTACAATAAAAACAATGCAAGAAGCACAAATACAAACAGGGATAGATAACACACCCAGGTACCAATTGGTGCCCATGTATCACGACAAGGATATTGTAGATAAGCTGTGGCACACCACCATCAAAGAGCCCCGCATACTAGAATGGTACGAGGAAGTTTGGGTAGATTTGGAGGGAGATGGTGGGTGTATATATCTCACGTGTACTCCAGATGAATACGCTAGGAGAGGTGAGAGCTTAAGGGGAGTGTGCAGAGCATGGATGCCTATCAAAGGAACTCCTGCATGGGATGAGGCGGTTATGGACGAAGCAGAATGTAGGAGGATAGAAGAGCTAAAGAATTCGTTACTTAAGTAACGAAAGGGGGGAAATGTAGGGGAGGACTGGTCCAGGAGACCCCTCTCGCCTGCGTTTCCTCCCCAGGTGAGGGCTATGGCTCATTGGGCGTTCCCTCGTGCCACCCGGGCCCAGGTGGTGGAGGGCTCACCCGCTGGAGACATTGCCCACACGTATCAATTGCCCATACAAATTTAGCTAGGCCCAGAAACCATTTTTTGTCTGGTAAAGATGGTGTGAGCTCAGCGCACTGTAGCGCGGCCCCCACCCTTGGAGAGTTTCATCCCTGTTGCCGCAGCACCCTGGCAGATCCGCTGCGAGCACATTCCCACGAACAAGACGGACATGAGCTAGCGCAATACGCTGACATTGTAACAGTTCACCTCCCGCAGTGTACCATCACTATCAGCATGACCCGGCCATCAGGCCTGAACAATGAGAAGAACGGTAAAATGGTCATCTGATGGCAGACAGTCTTAATATATGTGTATATAGTAATGTCAAGACCACTTGCAAAGTATGCTTTCTTCCACAAAATCTCTTATATTACAAACGCCTGTAGAGTGTATTAAAATGAGAGAGAGTGCTCCCATGATATAAGCAATGGTGAGCTCACACCATTACAGGTGGATACTAATAATAAAGGAACGCTCAAGGGATCTGTTTGTTGCATGTATCACTGGGCAACCTACCTCCCAAGGTTTTGCGTTATAACTAAGCTAATGCTGCTAGAGTACACGAGAAAGCGAATGCAATTATACTATGAACTCATGTAAAGGATGCGCGAGAATGCACTTATCATGTGTGCATGTCTAAGCCCCTTATGTGCCACCACCATCACGTACAGTGGCGGGTCGTTTTCTATGTACTCCACCGACCCAACTACTACCTCATTTACTGCAAATGTATATGCATGTAACTAAAATACTGTAGCTGCTAGAATATAATGTACAAATATGGTGCTCGGACTGGGTATAATCGAGACACATCCAGCAAAGTTTAAATGCATGTTTTGAAGCGATTTTGAATAAGTATTATAGAAAGTGTTCAAATGGTTGTGATGTCTTTACCTACATTCAGCAACACACGAGGGAGATACCTCTGTGAATGCGTACAAGGCCATTTCCCCCTCCCACCCTGCGAAGGCTGCCAAGACATGAGAACAGAGGCCCGCTCTGCGCTATCCCACCTCCCCCGACCGGACTGGAGCCGCTTCAAAGATTTGTAGCCCCACTGCAGCACCCAAGGCCGCGACCAGCCACCTGCATTATTTACAGCACAGCAGTAAACTTTTGTCTAAACTCATGTGCCCCCTCGTAAACCCCACAACCCACCGGACCGTCTCAGACTTATGGCCCAGTGCAATCAGGACACCCAACACTTTGACAACACACAGCGGAACATCCATAACAACTTCTAACAAGACAGAAAGACCTGTACCGCCCGTCCCAGGCCCCGAAGCTTAGCCCCTCGACCTATGGCCCCGGTCAACAGGACACGGGTAACCAGGCCTCGATGTATTACCTCCAGACCCCTCACAAGGTGCATTCCTCCTGTGTTGCATTAACCTATAAAATAACCTATTGGAAGATTTACTAAAGAGAATAACACTGTAAATGACTGAATGACTGCGGTGTGCATGGCTGAGGGCAAGTAAGTCAGGAAAGGCATTCGTCTCTGCCACAAGCCGCCTTGGCACACCAACACCGCCCGGATAAACTCAAGCCGACCTGCCAGGCCCAGCCCAATCCACGAGGGTGACCAGTGACGTCCTCCAGCCAAGACCAACCACGCCGCAGCAGCACCTATAGTTAGTCGTCGCCACCCAATCCCAATGAACTTGTGCCCCCTATAGTATGTAGGTTTTGATGACGTTTTTTGTAAATATATACGCCTGTCTTTGCGATTGTCAGACAGAGCGCTCTCGGAGTTTGCAGAGTTCTTTGCATGCCCAATTCTGATTGATAAACTCCCATTTACGCTCACCCGCACTCTGTCTTGGCCTTATTCCCATTTTGGGAGAGTCCTTCATTGTCTCTCATTGCGGGGAGGATCGTGCTGTTTGGGGACGCTTGCTTTCACCACCCCACCCACCCCCACTTTCCCTACCCCCACCTTTCCCTACCACCACCCACCCACACCCACTCCTTCCCCTACCCCCACCCACCCACACCCACTCCTTCCCCTACCCCCACCCACCCACACACACTCCTTTCCCTACCCCCAACCACCACCCCTCCTTTCCCTATCCCCTCCTTTCCCTGCCGCCACCTTTCCCTAACCCCACACCCCCATCCTTTCCCTACCTGCTCCTTTCCCTACCCCCACCAACCCCCCTTCCCTACACCCACCCACCCCCTCCTTTTCCTACCCTCCCCGTTCCCTCCCACAGCCCACCCACCCCCATGCCTTTCCCTACCCCCTCCTTTCCTTACCCCCACCCACCCTCCATCCTTTCCATACCCCCTCCTTTCCATACCCTCCTTCCTTTCCCTACCCCCTCCTTTCCCTACCCCCACCCACCCACACCCACTCCTTTCCCTACTCCATCCACCCATCCCCCTCCTTTCTCTACCCCCTCCTTTCCCTACCCCACCCACCGAGCCCGTCCTTTCCCTACCCCCTCCTTTCCCTACCCCCACCCACACCCACTCCGTTCCCTACCCCAACCACCCACCCCCTCCTTTCCCTATCCCCACCCACCCCCTCCTTTCCCTAGCTTCCCTACCCCCACCCAACCTCTCCTTTCCCTACCCCCTCCATTCCCTATCCCCCTCCACCCCCCTCCATTCCCTATCCCCCCTTTCCCTACCCCCACCCCACCCACCTCCCCTTCCCTACCCCCACCTTCCCTACCCCTCCTTTCCCTAACCCCCCACCCCCCATCCTTTCCCTACCCCCCTCCTTTCCCTACTTGTGTATAGGCGCGTTACAAATGCCATATCATATCATATCATACTACCCCACTGTCATGCATGCTGGACGTGGTCCTACCTCCTACGCTCGTAGAACAGCTAGACCGTTCTATTCCAAATGGCGGTTGTTCGACACGTTGCCGGGAAAACAACGTTTGCACTTTTCACGTCGCTAACTTCACGTGTATTCTGCTTCGTCACGTGAACTACGGCATTACGTATTTAAGCAGCGTGGAAACTTCACTCGCTGCTTCTGATCGAATCATTTGGCGTTGTGTAGCTGAACGTCCGGTCTGCATCCTTGCGGGTTACTACAACTACCTTTTTTGGCCTTCTATAGCGTGTTTTCCGCCACACGCTGATTCCTGGAGCTGTTGGTTGCGTGTAAATCCACACGTTACCTTCAAGCGCTGCTGGCCTGGACTGCGTGAATCCTGCTCGCGTGTAAATCCACACGCGCACACTATCTTCAAGCGCTGCTGGCCTGGACTGCGTGAATCCTGCTCGCGTGTAAATCCACACGCGCACGCTATCTTCAAGGTCTGCTGGCCTGGACTGCGTGAATCCTGCTTGCGTGTAAAATCCACACGCATATGTTGTCTTCAAGCGCTGCTGGCCTGGACTGCGTGAATCCTAATCGCGTGTAAATCCACACGCATACGCTCTTTTCTTCGCGGCTGTCCAGAACCGCGTGTACTTTGTTTATACCTTAAAAGGAGCGCTATTTCCAACTCCTGCACCTGTGTTATTAACAGGGGGATTGATTCATTTCTATACTTTACACTACGTGGGAAGGAAACTTTTCAAGGATAATTGGAAGGTGACAGTGAACAGTACTTTGGACGCTATCCTGTGGTGCATCAACCCGGTATCTAGCGTGAGCCTCGTTCCGTTCGGGATAAGTCTCCCTTACTAACCTTCCCTTCCTTGTCGTTTGTTCTACCTTGGATTCCTCAAGAGACTCTGCTGGATTCATCTGCCCTAGACTCAAGGTCAGTGTGTGCATTCATGCAATTTCCTATTCCATCATACCCAGGTTGGGGTAGTTATTCATGGTACTTTATTTTGTTCTAGGCTGACTTCTTATACCTTACCCACGTCCTTTCCAGTGATCCATCGCTCTGCCTGTTTACCAGTCAGAGAGTTGTATCATTTGGAATGTCTTAACTTGACTTCACAACTATCAAAACGCGTGAACAGGGATCCGGAAGACCCTACCACCTGTATCCTTTTAAGTACCGTATCCTTTTCAGTTAATACTTTGGTGCTCTCTGACAGAATCAGAAGCCAGGGAGGGTACGGATCCTTTAGCTGTTTTGACTCAGTTGATCAGCGATTTGAGAAATGAAATGGTTACGGCACAGGACATGTTACGGCACCGTATGGACGTTATGCAAGACGCCATGCACGGTAGTCCTCCGGGAGCACAGGTTCCAATGGCCACTGCATCTGGATCTGGGACTATGACACCCCCACAGGAAACTATTAACGTGGTTATGCCCACTCAGTTTCCCTTGGCCCCTCCGGAACGGTTCACTGGTGATCCCAAAACCTATAGAACCTTCGTTAATCAGTGCCGACTCCATTTTCTTTGCCGTCCTACATCTTTTCCTGACCTAACCACAAAAGCAGCATTTGTGCTTTCCCATTTAGGGGGCACAGCTGCTGCTTGGGCTAACCCTTTGTTGGAAACAAATAGCCCTTTGTTGTACGACTGTGACGATCTCTTGGCTGCTATGAGTAAAGTCTTTGACATGCGTTATGCTACTCAAGCCATGGATCTGGAGTTACTTAATCTACAACAAGGCAATCAACCTCTTTTGCCTTACATTGCCCGGTTCAATCAACTAACAGCCGAAACTCAATGGCCTGACGGCAAGAAAACGGCTATTTTCTACAAGGGTCTTTCAGAAGAACTGAAAGATGCCTTATCTATAGTTCCGGTGGTTCCTACGGGATTCACAGAGTTGCTCGATTTGGTTTTACAAATCGATGCCCGAAGGAATGCTCGGAAAGGAGAGAAAAAGCCCTTCATGCAAGCCTCGGGGCGTTCAGAGACACCGGCAGTCCTCTCGAACGACCCCGAACCCATGCAGATTGCCGTCGTGAGAGGCCGATTGTCCAATGCACAACGAGAGAACCGAAGAAAGAACCATTTATGTATGTATTGCGGTTCATCCGAGCATTTATTGGCGACATGTCCTAAAAAACCCATCAAGCGTTCGGGAAACGCCAAAACTCGACAATAGCAGGAGTCCCTATGTCGAGTGTTTCATCGGACTCCAGTACCAGTCCTAAACACGCACCCGTAATTGTTGAGGTGACGTTACGTTGTGGTGAACGAGAATTGGTTTCCAAGGCCATGGTTGATTCCGGAGCCACCAACAATTACATAGACATCACATATGCCAAGAACTGTTCCATACCCCTTGTAAACAAAAACAAACCTGAAACGGTTAATACCGTGGACGGATCTGTTTTGACTTCTGGTATGGTAACCCAGGAGACGGTATCTGTTCAGATGACATTATCGAATAATCATTCGGAAGAAATCATCTTCGATGTCATAGCTGCTCCGCAGTGCGAGATCATACTTGGTCTTGCATGGTTAACCCTTCATAATACCGCCGTTGACTGGGTTTCGGGATTACTCCAGTATCCTTCGATTCATTGCAATGAACATTGCTTGACCAGTCAGGAGGTGTCAAACAAGCAACACATATTGGCCTCTATGGTGGGAGCTTCGACTATCAGCGTGGTACAACAAAGCGACGCTACCATACCATGCGAATACGCTGAGTATGCTGATGTCTTTGACAAGGGCCAGGCAGAACAATTGCCTCCCCATCGACAGTACGACTGTCCTATCGAACTGATTCCTGGTGCCAAAATCCCTACAGGTCGTTTATATTCACTGACCCCAAAAGAAGACGTTGTGTTGAAAGAATACATTGACAAAGCTTTAGCGATGGGTTTCATACGGCCATCACAATCACCTGCTGCGTCTCCTCTATTCTTTGTTCCGAAGAAAGAGGGAGATCTAAGGCCTTGTATTGATTACAGGGCACTTAACGACATTACCATAAAAAACCAATATCCTTTACCACTGATAAACGTTCTATTGGATCAATTAGGTAATTCCAGTTACTTCACCAAATTGGACTTGCGAGGAGCATACAATTTAGTTCGCATTCGCGAAGGCGACGAATGGAAGACCGCTTTCAAGACACGGTATGGTCTTTACGAGTATTTGGTGATGCCTTTTGGTCTGTGCAACGCTCCCGCCACTTTTCAATTCTTCATGAATGATATATTCAGGGACATAATGGACCAGTTTGTGGTGATTTATCTGGATGACATTCTGATCTATTCATCATCTTTTTCGGAACACGTCAAACACGTTTCTACAGTCCTACAAAGACTCAGGGAGAACCTTCTTTATGTGAAAGCCGAGAAATGCGTCTTTCATTCACAGGAAGTGGAATTCCTGGGCTATGACATTACCAATCTAGGTGCTCGAATGAGCCGTTCCAAGGTGAAGGCCATATTGAATTGGCCGATTCCGCACAATGTCAAGTCATTACAGTCTTTCTTAGGCTTTGCGAATTTTTATCGCAGATTTATTCATTCCTTCTCCAAAACAGTAGCTCCTTTGACGGCCTTAACTAGTTCTAAAGTTCCTTTCTGTTGGAACCCAAATGCCCAAGCATCATTCGAAAAGTTGAAAGAAGCATTTACCACTGCACCCGTGCTTCAACATCCAGATCCAAATCGCCAGTTTATCGTTGAAGCGGATGCATCCAGTGTCGCTACTGGAGCGGTACTCTCACAAGTTTGCACAGAAACCAAGGAGGAGCACCCAGTGGCTTTCTTCTCTCGCAAACTTACCCCATATGAACGGAACTACACCGTCACTGAGCGGGAACTGCTGGCTATCAAGGATGCCTTCCGAGAATGGCGTCACCATCTTCTTGGGGCCAAACATCAGGTGTTAGTGTACTCTGACCATAGAAATCTTCAAGCATTCAAATCCATGAAATGCCTTACGGCCCGACAGGCCAGATGGCATGTCTTTTTTGCCCAATACGATTTCCAGGTCACATATCATCCTGCCCGAGAACACGTTAAGTCGGACACATTGTCCCGTATGAGTGAAGAGGCGAAGGAAGAAGCACAAGTACAGAATCAGTTGTTGGCAGATCATGTAATATGTAGTTGTTCTGTTCAACCATCCTTAAAAACCGAAGTACAAGAGTGGGTGAAGAATCATCCACAAGTAATCCAGGATATGAATCTGGACGTACATAACGGTCTACCATTCACACAAGGAGTGCTCTACCTACCGACGTCTTCAACGCGGAATAAAGCCCTCAAGTGGAATCATGATTCCTTGATCGCAGCCCATCCTGGACGGAAGAAAACACTAGAACTACTCAAAAGATGGTGCTGGTGGCCGTCCATGTCAAAAGATGTCATAGATCATGTATCTACTTGTTCTGTATGCATCCAATGTAAAAACACTCCTGGTAAACCAGTGGGCTTACTCCAGTCCCTACCTGTCCCTAACAAACCATGGGACATGATATCTATGGACTTTGTGGTAGAACTCCCACCAAACCAGGAGTTCGATACCATATGGGTTGTAGTGGATTATTTCACTAAATTGGCTCTTTTTGTTCCCTGTATTGGTTTACCAACCGCTGCTGTTCTGGCTGACCTATTCATCCAACATATATTTCGTTTCTTTGGTCTACCGTCAGTAATCATTACAGACAGGGGCTCACAGTTTGCGTCACGCTTTTGGAGAGCACTAACCTCTGCATTACTGATTGATGATAGAATGTCCAGTGCTTACCACCCTCAAACTGATGGACAGACCGAAAGAGTCAACTGCACTATGGAACAATATCTGCGGTGTCTGTGTCTGCAGTACCAATCGGATTGGCTCACGGTCCTGCCGGCAGCTGAATTCGCCTATAACAACTCCTATCATAGTGCCATAGGCACTTCACCGTTCTATGCGCTTTATGGACAGCACCCTCGATCCATACCTTTGGATTCCAGCTTGTCTTTGGATACTCCTGCCGCAGGCCGTACCTTTCATGATCTGAAGAAATTACAGAGGAAAGTGAAGCAGCAATTGGAGCAGGCTAAAAGACGCGACAAGTTCTATGCCGATGCTCATAGAACACCCGCACTCGTCCACAAGGCTGGTATGAAAGTATGGCTGTCCTCTAAGCACTTGAGAATTCCAGGCAAAAAGAAATTATTGCCTAAATACATCGGTCCGTATATAGTGCTCCAAGTAATTAATCCGGCTGCTGTCCGTCTGGCTTTGCCGCAACGATGGCGAGTGCATCCCGTATTCCACGTGTCACTAATTAAGCCATGTTCTGAAGCTACTGGATTGCCTGTACGGCCTGTTGCTATTTCTGTGCGGGGTTCGGATGAATACGAGGTACAGGACATACTGGATATGAGACTACGTTCTGGTAGGCCGTTTTATCTGGTGGACTGGAAGGGCTATGGTCCCGAAGATAGATCCTGGGAACCTCTTTCTAATATTCATGCTCCTGCTTTATTGAAGCGTTTTCACACGAGAAGGGGAGAGGTTGCCCCTTTGGGGGATGGCACTGTCATGCATGCTGGACGTGGTCCTACCTCCTACGCTCGTAGAACAGCTAGACCGTTCTATTCCAAATGGCGGTTGTTCGACACGTTGCCGGGAAAACGACGTTTGCACTTTTCACGTCGCTAACTTCACGTGTATTCTGCTTCGTCACGTGAACTATGGCATTACGTATTTAAGCAGCATGGAAACTTCACTCGCTGCTTCTGATCGAATCATTTGGCGTTGTGTAGCTGAACCTCCGGTCTGCATCCTTGCGGGTTACTACAGCTACCTTTTTTGGCCTTCTATAGCGTGTTTTCCGCCACACGCTGATTCCTGGAGCTGTTGGTTGCATGTAAATCCACACGTTGTCTTCAAACGTGGCTGGCCTGGGCTGTGTGAATCCTGTTCGCGTGTAATTCCACACGCGCACGCTATCTTCAAACGCGGCTGGCCTGGGCTGCGTGAATCCTGCTCGCGTGTAAATCCACACGCGCACACTATCTTCAAGCGCTGCTGGCCTGGACTGCGTGAATCCTCCTCGCTTGTAAATCCACATGCGCACGCTATCTTCAAGCGCTGCTGGCCTGGACTGCGTGAATCCTGCTCGCGTGTAAATCCACACGCGTACGCTATCTTCAAGCGCTGCTGGCCTGGACTGCGTGAATCCTGCTCGCGTGTAAATCCACACGCGCACACTATCTTCAAGCGCTGCTGGCCTGGACTGCGTGAATCCTGCTCGTGTGTAAAACCACACGCGTACGCTATCTTCAAGCGCTGCTGGCCTGGACTGCGTGAATCCTGCTCGCGTGTAAATCCACACGCGCACGCTATCTTCAAGGGCTGCTGGCCTGGACTGCGTGAATCCTGCTCGCGTGTAAAATCCACATGCATATGTTGTCTTCAAGCGCTGCTGGCCTGGACTGCGTGAATCCTAATCGCGTGTAAATCCACACGCACACGCTCTTTTCTTCGCGGCTGTCCAGAACCGCGTGTACTTTGTTTATACCTTAAAAGGAGCGCTATTTCCAACTCCTGCACCTGTGTTATTAACAGGGGGATTGATTCATTTCTATACTTTACACTACGTGGGAAGGAAACTTTTCAAGGATAATTGGAAGGTGACAGTGAACAGTACTTTGGACGCTATCCTGTGGTGCATCAACCCGGTATCCAGCATGAGCCTCGTTCCGTTCGGGATGAGTCTCCCTTACTAATCTTCCCTTCCTTGTCGTTTGTTCTACCTTGGATTCCTCAAGAGACTCTGCTGGATTCATCTGCCCTAGACTCAAGGTCAGTGTGTGCATTCATGCAATTTCCTATTCCATCATACCCAGGTTGGGGTAGTTATTCATGATACTTTATTTTGTTCTAGGCTGACTTCTTATACCTTACCCACGCCCTTTCCAGTGATCCATCGCTCTGCCTGTTTACCAGTCAGAGAGTTGTATCATTTGGAAGGTCTTAACTTGACTTCACAACTATCAAAACGCGTGAACAGGGATCCGGAAGACCCTACCACCTGTATCCTTTTAAGTACCGTATCCTTTTCAGTTAATACTTTGGTGCTCTCTGACACCCACCCACACACCCTTCCTTTCCCTACCCCTCATCCAACAACCCCTCCTTTCCCTACCCCCTCCTTTCTCAACCCCAACCACCCCATCCCTTCCCTACAAAAAACCCATCCCCCTCCTTTCCCTACGCCCAACCCACCCCCTCCTTTCCCTACACCCACCCCACCCACCCCCACTTTCCCTACCCCCACCTTTCCCTACCACCACCCACCCACACCCACTCCTTCCCCTACCCCCAACCACCACCCCTCCTGTCCCTATCCCCTCCTTTCCCTACCACCCCTTTCCCTAACCCCACACCCCCATCCTTTCCCTACTTGCTCCTTTCCCTAACCCCACCCACCCCCCTTTCCCTACCCCCAGCCACCCCCCTCCTTTCCCTACACCCACCCACCCCCCTTCCTTTCCGTACCCGCTGTCCTTTCCATACGCCCTCCTTTCCCTACCCGACTCCTTTCCCTACCCCCACCCACCCAGCCCCCTCCTTTCCCTACCCACCTCCTTTCCCTGCCCCCCCACCCCCTCCTATCCCTACCAACACCCACCCACCGCCCTCCTTTTCCTACCCCGATCGACCCCCGTCCTTTCCCTATCCCCTCCTTTCCCTATCCCCTCCTTTACCTACCCCCACCCACCCCCTCCTTTCCCTACCACCACCCACCCCCTTCCTTTCCCTACCCACTCCTTTCCCTACCCCCTACTTTCCCTACCCCACTGCTTTCCCTACCCACCTCCTTTCCCTACCCCCCACCCAACCACCGCCCCCTCCTTTCCCTACCCCCAACCACCCAGCCCACCTCATTTCCCTACCCCGTCCTTTCCCTACCCCCAACCACCCTCCTTCCTTTCCCTACCACTCCTTTCCCTACCCACTCCTTTCCCTACCGCCACCCACCCCCCCTCTTTTCCCTACCCCTCCTTTTCCTACCCCCACCCCCCTTCTTTCCCTACCCACACCCACCCCTTCTTTTCCCTACCCCCTCCTTTCCCTAACCCCACCCAACCCCCTCCTTTCCCTACCCTCCCTCATTTCCCTACCCCCTCCTTTCCCTACCACCTCCTTTCCCTACCACCAACACCCACCAGCCCCTGCTCCTTTCCCATCCCCCACCTACCTCCTCCTTTCCCTACCCCCACCCATCTCGTTTCCAAACCACCTCTGAACCCCCTTTCCCTACCCCCCTCCTTTCCCTACCCCCACCCACGAGCCCCTCCTTTCCCTACCCCCCTCCTTTCCCTACCCCCTCCTTTCCCTACCACCAGCACCCACCAACACCCACTCCTTTCCAATCCCCCACCCACCCCCTCCTTTCACTACCCCCTCCTTTCCCTACCACCCCCTCCTTTCCCTACCCACTTCTTTCCCTTCCCCCTACCCACCCACCCCCCATCCTTTCCCTCCCCCTCCTTTCCCTACCCCCACCCCCCTCCTTTCCCTACCCACACCCGCCCCTTCCTTTCCCTATCCCCTCCTTTCCCTTAACCCACCCAGCCCTCCTTTCCCTACCCCCTCCTTTCCCTACCACCAACACCCACCAGCCCCCGCTCCTTTCCCATCCCCCACCTACCCCCTCCTTTCCCTACCCCCACCCATCTCCTTTTCCTACCACCTCTGACCCCCCTTTCCCTACCACCTCCTTTCCCTACCCCCACCCACCCACACCCCCTCCTTTCCCTACCCCCACCCACCCACACCCCCTCTGTTCCCTACCCCCAACCACCCACCCCCCTCTGTTCCCTACCCCCAGCCACCCACCCCCTCCTTTCCCTACCCTCTCCTTTCCCTACCCCCTCCTTTCTCTATCCTCACCCCACCCCCTCCTTTCCCTACCCCCACCTATCCCCCTCCTTTCCCTACCTTTCCTACCCCTACCCACCCTCTCCTTTCGCTACCCCTCTCCTTTCCCTACCCCTCACCCAACGACCTCTCCTTTCCCTATCCCCTCCTTTCTCTACCCCCAACCACCCCCCTCCCTTCCCTACAAAAAACCCATCCCCCTCCTTTCTCTACGCCCCACCCACCCCCTCCTTCCCCTACCGCCACCCCACCCACCCCCACTTTTCCTACCCCCACCTTTCCCTACACCCACCCACCCACACCCCCTCCTTTCCCTACCCCCACCCACCCACATCGCCTCCTTTCCCTACCCCAACCACCACCCCTCCTTTCCCTACCCCCTCCTTTCCCTACCCCCTCCTTTTCCTACCCTCTCCTTTTCCTAACCCCACACCCCATCCTTTCCCTACCTGCTACTTTCCCTAACCCCACCCCCCTCCTTTCCCTAACCCCACCCCCCTCCTTTCCCTACCCCCACCCACCCCCTTCCTTTCCCTACCTGCTGTCCTTTCCCTACCCCCTCCTTTCCCTACCTCACTCCTTTCCCTACCCCCACCCACCCAGCCCCCTCCTTTCCCTACCCCCACCCGCCCCCTCCTATCCCTACCAACACCCACCCACCCCTCCTTTTCCTACCCCCACCCACACCCTCCTTTCCCTAACCCCACCCACCCGCTTCCTTTCCCTACCCACTCCTTTCCCTACCCCCTACTTTCCCTACCCCACTGCTTTCCCTACCCCCACCCAGCTCCCTCCTTTCCTACCCACCTCCTTTCCCTACCCCCACCCAACCACCCCCTCCTCCTTTCCCTACCCCCTTCCTCTCTCTTACCCCCACCAACCCCCTCCTTTCCCTACCCCCACCCACCCAACCCCTCCTTTCCCTACCCCCTCCTTTCCCTACCCCTTTCCCTACCCCCCTCCTTCCCCTACCCCCCACCCACCCCCCTCCTTTCCCTACCACCCACCCACCCCCCTCCTTTCCCTACCCCCCACCCACCCCCTCCTTTCCCTACCCCCCACCCAGCCCCTCCTTTCCGTACCCACCCACCCAACCCCCTCCTTTCCCTACCCCCACCCGCCCCATCCTATCCCTACCAACACCCACCCACCCCCTCCTTTTCCTACCCCCACCGACCTGTCCTTTCCCTATCCCCTCCTTAACCTACCCCCACCCACGCCCTCCTTTACCTAACCCCACCCCCCTTCCTTTCCCTACCCACTCCTTTCCCTACCCCACTGCTTTCCCTACCCCCACCCACCCAGCTCCCTCCTTTCCCTACCCACCTCCTTTCCCTACCCAGCTCCTTTCCCTACCCCCCACTCAACCACCCCTCCTCCTTTCCCTACCCCCTTCCTCTCTCTTACCCCCACCCACCCCCTCCTTTCCCTACTCCCACCCACCCCCCTCCTTTCCCTACTCCCCAAACACCCCCCTTTCCCTACCCCATCCCACCCAACCCCCTTTCCCTACCCCCTCCTTTCCCTATCCCCCACCCACCCAGCCCCTCCTTTCCCTACCCCCCTCCTTTTCCTACCCCCACCCACCCACCCCCTCCTTTTCCCTACCCCCACCCACCCACCCCCCTCCTTTTCCCTACCCCCACCCACCCACCCCCCTCCTTTTCCCTACCCCCACCACCCACCCCCCTCCTTTTCCCTACCCCCACCCACCCACCCCCCTCCTTTTCCCTACCCCCACCCCCTCCTTTTCCCTACCCACCCTCTTTTCCCTACCCACCACCCAGCCACCCCCCTCCTTTCCCTACCCCCCACCCACCCACCCACTCCTGTGCCTAAAGCCCCTCCTTTCCCTACCCCCCTCCTTTCCCTACCCCCCTCCTTTCCCCTCACCCACCCACCCCCTCCTTTCCCTAAACCCCCTCCTTTCCCTAACCCCGCCCTCCTTTCCCTACCCACCCTCCTTTCCCTACCCCCCACCCACCCCCTTCTTTCCCTACCCCCCACTCACTCACCCCCTCCTTTCCCTACCCCCCACCCACCCCTCCTCCTTTCCCTACCCACCCTCCTTTCCCTACCCCCACCCACCCCCTCCTTTCCCTAACACCCCTCCTTTCCCTACCCCCTACTTTCCCTACCCCACTGCTTTCCCTAACCCCGCCCTCCTTTCCCTACCCACCCTCCTTTCCCTACCCCCCACCCACCCCCTTCTTTCCCTACCCCCCACTCACTCACCCCCTCCTTTCCCTACCCCCCACCCACCCCTCCTCCTTTCCCTACCCACCCTCCTTTCCCTACCCCCACCCACCCCCTCCTTTCCCTAACACCCCTCCTTTCCCTACCCCCTACTTTCCCTACCCCACTGCTTTCCCTACCCCCACCCACCCAGCTCCCTCATTTCCCTACCCACCTCCTTTCCCTACCCACCTCCTTTCCCTACCCCCCACCCAACCACCCCTCCTCCTTTCCCTACCCCCTTCCTCTCTCTTACCCCCACCCACCCCTCCCTTCCCTACTCCCACCCACCCCCTCCTTTCCCTACTCCCCAAACACACCCCCTTTCCCTACCCCATCCCACCCAACCCCCTTTCCCTACTCCCCTCCTTTCCCTATCCCCCACCCACCCTCTCCTTTCCCCACCCCCCCACCCACCCACCCCCCTCCTTTCCCTACCCACCCTCCTTTCCCTACCCCCACTCACTCCCTCCTTTCCCTACCCCCCACCCACCCCCTTTCCTTTCCCCACCCACCCTCCTTTCCCTAACCCCCACCCACCCACCCCCCTCCTTTCCCTAACCCCCCCTCCTTTCCCTACCCCCTACTTTCCCTACCCCACTGCTTTCCCTACCCCCACCCACCCAGCTCCCTCCTTTCCCTATCCACCTCCTTTCCGTACCCCCACCCAACCACCCCTCCTCCTTTCCCCTACCCCCTTCCCCTTTCCCTACCCCATCCCACCCAACCCCCTTTCCCTACCCCACTCCTTTCCCTACCAAACTTTCCCTTCCTCCACCCACCCACCCCCCTCCTTTCCCTACCCCCCACCCAGCCCCCTCCTTTCCCTACCCCCTCCTTTTCCTACCCACTCCTTTTCCTAACCCCCACCCCCTCCTTTCCCTACCCCAACCCACCCCTTTCCTTTCCCTACCTGCTGTCCTTTCCCTACCCTCTCCTTTCCCCTACCTCACTCCTTTCCCTACCCCCAACCCACCCACCCCCTCCTTTTCCTATCCCCACCCACCCACCCCCTCCTTTTCCTATCCCCACCCACCCACCCCCTCCTTTTCCTATCCCCACCCACCCACCCCCTCCTTTTCCTACCCCCACCCACCCACCCCCTCCTTTTCCTACCCCCACCCACCCACCCCTCCTTTTCCTACCCCCACCCACCCACCCCTCCTTTTCCTACCCCCACCAACCCACCCCCTCCTTTTCCTACCCCCACCCACCCACTCCTTCCCCTACCCCCACCCACCCCCTTCCTTTCCCTGCCCACACCTTTCCCTACCCCCTACTTTCCTACCCCACTGCTTTCCCTACCCCCACCCAGCTCCCTCCTTTCCTACCCACCTCCTTTCCCTACCCCCCACCCAACCACCCCCTCCTCTTTTCCCTACCCCCTTCCTCTCTCTTACCCCCACCCACCCAGCCTCTCCTTTCCCTACATCCACCCACCCAACCCCTGCTTTCCCTACCCCCTCCTTTCCCTACCACCCCCACCCCCACCCACCCGCCCCCTCCTTTCCCTACCCCCCACCCACCCACCCCTCCTTTCCCTACCCCCCACCCACCCCTCCTTTTCCTACCCCCCACCCACCCACCCCTCCTTTCCCTACCCCCCACCCCCCCTTTCCCTACCACCCACCCACCCCTCCTTTCCCTACCCCCCACCCACCCTCTCCTTTCCCTACCCCCCACCCACCCCTCTCCTTTCCCTACCCCCCACCCCAACCCCCTCCTTTCCCTACCGCCACCCGCCCCCTCCTATCCCTACCAACACCCACCCCCCCTCCTTTCCCTACCCCCCCCCCCCCCTCCTTTCCCTACCACCCCCACCCACCCACCCCCCTCCTTTCCCTACCACCCCCACCCACCCACCCCCCTCCTTTCCCTACCACCCCCACCCACCACCCCCTCCTTTCCCTACACAGCCACCCACCCACCCCCTCCTTTCCCTACCCCCCACCCCACCCCTCCTTTCCCTACCCCCCACCCACCCACCCCCCTCCTTTCCCTACCCCCCACCCACCCACCCCCCTCCTTTCCCTACCACTGCCACCCACCGACCCCCTTCTTTCCATACCACCCCCACCCACCACCCCTTCCTTTCCATACCACCCCCACCCAACCCCTTCCTTTCCCTACCCCCCACCCAACCCCCTCCTTTACCTACCCCCCCACCCACCCACCCCTCCTTTACCTACCCCCCCACCCACCCCTCCTTTACCTACCCCCCAACCCACCCCTCTCCTTTCCCTACCCCCCACCACCCCTCTCCTTTCCCTACCCCCACCCGCCCCCTCCTATCCCTACCAACACCCACCCACCCCCTCCTTTTCCTACCCCCACCGACCCGTCCTTTCCCTATCCCCTCCTTAACCTACCCCCACCCACCCCCTCCTTTCCCTACCCCAACCCCACCCCTTCCTTTCCCCTACCCCCTCCTTTCCCTACCTCACTCCTTTCCCTTCCCCACCCACCGAGCCCCCGCCTTTCCCTACCCCCACCCGCCCCTCCCATCCCTACCAACACCCACCCACCCCCTTCCTTTCCCTACCCACTCCTTTCCCTACCCCCTACTTTCCCTACCCCACTGCTTTCCCTACCCCCACCCACCCCCCTCCTTTCCTACCCACCTCCTTTCCCTACCCCCCACCCAACCACCCCCTCCTCCTTTCCCTACCCCCTTCCTCTCTCTTACCCCCCCACCCCCTTCCTCTCTCTTACCCCCACCCAGCCCCTCCTTTCCCTACCCCCCACCCACCCAACCCCTCCTTTCCCTACCCCCTCCTTTCCCTACCCCCACCCACCCAACCCATCCTTTCCCTACCCCCTCCTTTCCCTACCCCCTCCTTTCCCCTACCCCCCACCCACCCACCCCCCTCCTTTCCCTACCACTGCCACCCACCGACCCCCTCCTTTCCATACCACCCCCACCCACCACCCCTTCCTTTCCCTACCCCCCACCCACCCCTCCTTTCCCTACCCCCCACCGACCCCTCTCCTTTCCCTACCCCCCCACCCAACCCCTCCTTTCCCTACCCCCACCCACCCCCTCCTATCCCTACCAACACCCACCCACCCCCTCCTTTTCCTACCCCCACCGACCCGTCCTTTCCCTATCCCCTCCTTAACCTACCCCCACCCACCCCCTCCTTTACCTACCCCCACCCACCCCCTCCTTTCCCTACCCCAACCCACCCCCTTCCTTCCCTACCTGCTGTCCTTTCCCTACCCCCTCCTTTCCCTACCTCACTCCTTTCCCTACCCCCACCCACCCAGCCCCCGCCTTTCCTACCCCACCCGCCCCTCCTATCCCTACCAACACCCACCCACCCCCTCCCTTTTCCTACCCCCACCCACCCCCTCCTTTCCCTACCCCCACCCACCCCCTTCCTTTCCCTACCCACTCCTTTCCCTACCCCCTACTTTCCCTACCCCACTGCTTTCCCTACCCCACCCAGCTCCCTCTTTCCTACCCACTCCCTTTCCCTACCCCCCACCAAACCACCCCTCCTCCTTTCCCTACCCCTTCCTCTCTCACCCCCACCCACCCCCTCCCTTCTCTACCCCCACCCACCCACCCCTCCTTTCCCTACCCCCACCCACCCAACCCCTCCTTTCCCTACCCCCTCCTTTCCCTACCTACCCCCCACCCACCCACCCCCCTCCTTCCACCCCCTCCTTCCACCCCCTCCTTTCCCCTACCCCCCACCCACCCCCCTCCTTTCCCTACCCCCCACCCACCCCCCTCCTTTCCCCACCCCCCTCCTTTCCCTACCCCCCACCCCACCCACCCCCCTCCTTTCCCTACCCCCACCCACCCACCCCCCTCCTTTCCCTACCCCCCACCCACCCACCCCCTCCTTCCCACCCCCCACCCACCCCCCTCCTTTCCCTACCCCCACCCCACCCCCTCCTTTCCCTACCACCCCCACCCACCCACCCCTCTTTCCCTACCACCCCACCCACCCACCCCTCCTTTCCCTACCACCCCCACCCACCCACCCCTCCTTTCCCTACCACCCCCACCCACCCACTCCCTCCCAACCACCCCCACCCACCCACCCCTCCTTTCCCTACCACCCCACCCACCACCCCTCCTTTCCCTAAACCCCTCTTTCCCTACCCACCCACCCACCCACCCCTCCTTTCCCTAAATCCCCCTCCTTTCCCTACCCCCTCACACACCCACCCCTCCCTTTCCCCTACCCCCCCACCCACCCCTCTCCTTTCCCTACCCCCCCACCCACCCCTCTCCTTTCCCTACCCCCCACCCACCCCTCTCCTTTCCCTACCCCCCTGCCACCCCTCTCCTTTCCCTACCCCCCACCTAACCCCCTCCTTTCCCTACCCCCACCAACCCCCTCCTATCCCTACCAACACCCACCAACCCCTCCTTTCCCTACCCCCACCCACCCACCCCCTCCTTTCCCTACCACCCACCCACCCCTCCTTTCCGTACCCCCCCCACCCACCCCCTCCTTTCCCTACCCCCCCACCCACCCACCCCTCTCCTTTCCCTACCCCCCACCCACCCACCCCTCTCCTTTCCCTACCCCCCACCCACCCACCCTCTCCTTTCCCTACCCCCCACCCACCCACCCCTCTCCTTTCCCTACCCCCCCACCAAACCCCCTCCTATCCCTACCCCCCCCCCCCCGCCCCCTCCTATCCCTACCAACACCCACCCACCCCCTCCTTTTCCTACCCCCCACCGACCGTCCTTTCCCTATCCCCTCCTTTCCCTACCCCAACCCGCCCCCTCCTATCCCTATCAACACCCACCCCAACCCCTCCTTTCCCTACCCCCTCCTTTCCCTACCCCCCACCCACCCACCCCCCTCCTTTTCCCTACCCCCTCCTTTCCTACCACCCCCATCCACCCCCCTCCTTTCCCTACCACCCCCACCCATCAACCCCCCTCCTTTCCCTACCCACCCACCCCCCTCCTTTCCCTACCCACCCACCCCCCTCCTTTCCCTACCACCAGCACCCACCACCCCCTCCTTTCCCTACCACCCCACCCCCCCCCCTCCTTTCCCTATCACCCCCACCCACCCACCCCCTCCTTTCCCTACCACCCCACCCACCCACCCCCTCCTTTCCCTACCACCCCCACCCACCCACCCCCTCCTTTCCCTACCCATCCCCCACCCACCCACCCCCTCCTTTCCCTACCCCCCCACCCACCCACCCCCTCCTTTCCCTACCCCCCCACCCACCCACCCCCTCCTTTCCCTACCCCCTGTCACGCTCGCTCCCTTCGCTCCCGTTCCCGCCACTTGGGGGCATGTTTTGGGGTTTCTTCCTACTGGACATTTCCTCCGAACCTTATGCTACAGTGTCCCTGATGAATTGGGAGCGCTAAAACCTTATTCCCAAATTACTTCCCTTCCGGATCCATTCCAGGTTTTTGGCAGCCAGCATTGCTACTGCTACTATAATCAAATGACTATGCTTCCCAGAATGCCTGGCTCACTGCCTCACCTCCTCCCTTGCAGGACAAGGCTGGGTGGAGGATAGGCAACACCTGTGGCTGCAGGTGCAGCAGGCGACACGCCTGAGGGGTGTGCTCGTTAAGCAGCTTTAAAAGCCTCAGTCTGCCTTCAGTCCAGCGCTGGTCATTGTTGCAGCGTTCCTGTCGTGACTGGTCCCTTGTTCCTGGTTCCTAGTTTTTGTGCCCAGTTCTAGTTAGTGTTTCTTGTTCCTTGTCCTGGAATTCGTATTTGTATGCCTAATTGATTTCTGCCTTTGGAAATCCCTTTCTCCCTTTCTCTGTCTGCAGGCAGCCTTTCTCTGAGCTTTCCTTTTGCTGTAGCCCAATTGCCTGTGTTCACTGTTTCCTAGAATGTGTCCTTTGCTACTGAAAGACTTGTTGCATTAATCTTTCCTTTACAGGTTTAGTTTCCTGCCTTTTCACCTTGGATGGGTGGGAAGGTTTCCCTTTTGAAATCGTTTTCACTGCTCCTGATCCTTGCCTTCTATTGGGATCCATGCCATGTTTTCCTTTACACTTTTACCATTTATTTCCCTATTTTATTATTAGGTATGGGAAGCTGTTGTAACTAGCCCCTGTGTGATTATCTTTTGTTTTCCACACTGTACTATTCCTTCTTGCCTCTTGACTTGGGTTTAGGTATTTAGTCATCCTCACTCTTTGCCTTTACTGCCTTCTGGGTTCTTGTTTGATTTACAGGGTTGTGGGTTAGTACTGACTTCTGAGTGGTCTTTCGGTCCTCGTGAATACGGACATCCAAGTGGTCTTTCCGGTCTTCGTGAGTACTGGCATTCATGTGGTCATTCGGTCCTTGTGAGTACTGTTTCCAAATTCCTTATCCAGTACCGTCTAGAGTGTCAGCTTACAGATTCTGTCCCTGCTTGCCCTCTACGTGGGCTTAGCGCTGTCAGTATCTGTAATAGCATAGTGGGTAAGGAGTTTGCCGACTTTCCTTTCAGTCATAAGGAGGTTCTAAGTGCTTACCCTACATTCCTTTTCTTATAGTGGTATACACGAGTCTTGGGTATTGAATGCACGTTGTTATATTCAAGGTTGTTTACTGTGTATTTTGTGCACATTTCCCCTGCCATATTCCATCGCCTTCTTCCTTTCCTGACAGAATGACCAGCCGTTGTTCCCGTTCGAACATGGCCAGATTACGAAGGAAAGGCAGCAAGGCCTCTAACAAGTCTATTAAGAGAAAGCTTCCCTTACAATTACCCATGAAAATCGAATCTCTGCTCCTGACTTAAATGAACTCCTTGACACGAATGGGTATTTACGTGCAAAGTATTTTTCCCACTGGGTGGCCCATCGTACATTGCCTGATCCTAGCTCTGTCTTTAATTCTGATCCAGAGTCTATGTCCGCACAAGCCCTAGCAGTGGAAAACAACACACTGCAAGAATTTATACACACAAGTACCTCTGTTATTGAACCCCATTACTCCGGTTGTGCTTTACCTCAGATTGAACAGTTTCATGATTCAAGCATGAAGAATGGAGGGGTTCCTTGCATATCTTCTGTTTTCTGCCCTCAGTCTACAGCTTACTCCTCTGCACAGATTCTTACTGTGGTCACTAATGCCAAGGGGTCTGATGCCAATAGTCTGCTTAAAAGAAACACAGACCACGTTGGTAAGAGAGAGTATAGATCACAAGACCTGCAAGCAGTAGATGACAATATACAATCAATGCACTTCCAGATGGCTAGTGCTGGATCCAGCCCTGATGCCACCATGCCTTCCCTGTGCCTACTGATAGGGATGTACAGTTAATGCGGGACATGCTAAAAACAGAATTTGAGGAGTTAAAACAAGAATACATTTCCTTAAAAGAGGAGAATAAGATGTTACAGTCTTTTCTGAATACACCTCCAACTTTATCCGTTGATGAAGTGAATACTGTTCAGTCCCTGAGTGTGGAGACTTTTGTAAATCATGATACTTGTCAATATGTAAGATCTATTGGGAGTGAAAGTCTTTTTTCAAGCACAGCGCTTATTCAGGGCACAGGTTCTGACAACTGTCCTACCGTTTGTCAGGAATTGCTGTTAGTTGAAGATTCACAAGCCACTCCTTTACCTGAAGCTTCCTGTGTAGCAGTTTGTCATAACTCTGAGCTTGAACACATACATGCTTCTGATTTCCAAACACAATCGACAATGGTGGCATACACAGAATCTGTCACAACTGTAGGCTTAGGTTCTGCCCTTGATCTAGCTGCTGAGACTGAAGTAGACATTCAAGCTGATGTGGAAAACGATGCTGCCTCTGTGTTCGCTCTTCCTTCTGCCAATTTCGGTCACTACGAGCAGTCCAAAGACAGTGCAGAATTCATGTTTTGATGGACTCATTCCACAGATTACTGAACCAAAAACCCGGCAGGCGATCCCTGAACTGTTGATTGTTAATCAGCCACTTTCAGAAGCTAAGACAGAGGAATGGTCAATTGACGAAATCCTGATTAACAGAGACTTTACTATGGTGATTCCTCTGGTTGATTTTGACTTCTACAAAGGAAGAGACTCTGTGTCATCCACTAAGGAGAGGGACGGCAGGGGTACAGCTCAGACTTTGGTTACTGGTGCCAAGAGGTCAACTGCCTTAAAGGGGCTTTCCATTTCTGAACCACAAGTGTGTCTGCCGACTTCTGGGACTTCAGACTGTCCTCCTACTACCATTGACTCTTCAATAATCCTGCCCACAGCTCTGCAGTCATCGTTGGCACACGTATCTTCGATCAATAAAGGAGTGCTATGTCTGCCAGTCACCCAAGAGCCTTCACCATGTACGCAGTCAGAGCCAAAGACCTTGACAAGTTTGTCTTCAGCTAACAAGACGGCTCCAGCTTGCATGCCCTCAGCCTCGGAATTTCCTTTGGCATGTTTGTCTTCGGTTACAGTGACTCATCCAGCAGATTATCCTTCAGCCATGGAGCCTCCGGTAGTACATTCTAGGTGCATGTCTTCGGTCCCAGAGCCTACTGCTAGTTTGGCTTCAGTTCATGAGAGACCTGTGTCCTGCTCAGCCTCGCTGCCAATAATCGGAGGTGTACCTGTCTACACTGTCAGATCCTGCTGCATATTCCTCTGCTCCAGAGATTCCTCCTGAATCCCAACCATTTACTGATGAACGTTCATCTTGCCCTTCTTATGCTTCAGGGGGATCACCAGAATGTCTGCCTTGTACACAAAACAATTCTCCCAACTACTTGACTGTAGCATCAGCGCCTCCCGAATATGCAACATCTGAGCCTGAGACTTCTGCCAGCTCTCTCTTCAGAAACATCAAGCCGGCTCACGACTCGGGAGGGCCTTACATGCGAGGCCGCTGGACTTGCCTGGAGTATTACGAGAGTGAAACGGATGCCATCCACCATGGCCAGTCACCGAACGAGTAGCCGACCAGGATAGCGGGCTGGACGGTCCGCGTTTGGAGTCCGGTTTGGATCAACCGCTTGACAACCCTTTTGTTGCCGGATCCCACATGAGTCTGAGGGAAGGGACAGGCACGGCCCTCCAGCCTGCAGCGCCAGTTGGGTACTAGTAGCCAAAGGAGGGGAATGTCTGCTGCAGTTCAAGATGTGCCTGTTTTTGCTCCCGCTGCTAGTATGCCTGATGTTCCGAGTACTGTGTCTAACACTCCTATCAGTATGCCAAACGTTCCTGCGGTTGGTATCCCACGTGCAACAAGGTGGCTACTTGACTGGCTACATGACTGTCAATGGGAGTGCCAGCCTCGTACAACCCATTGGATCTCCAGACCTCCAAGGCAAGGAACTTATGCAGGCGAATCTTTGTCACTTTCAACCACAGACCTTTACCCAGATGGATGACAGAGTATCCGAACCTCTACATCAGCCGCCACCTTCCTCTTCCGAACATAAACATTTCCTGAAACCTACTGTTTCCTCACCTCCTGTGTGTCCACTCTCGGCAGTGAGGCTAACAGAACTTCTACCATTGTCTAAGGCATGTAGCACCAGCCTGCCTCTCTCCTCAAGGATGTATGCATATCCTCTTCCAGTGCCTAAGCTTCCTGGACCTTCCAACTCTGCTTCGGGTCCTGCAAGTCCTTCATGCCTTTCTTCGACCCATGAGTCTCTTCCTCACCGAAAACCCACCTATGGCTCTTATAGACTGCGGCCTGCTTCTATTCATTCCAGCCCTTCTGCTTCTGCCCGTGGGTCATCGTTTCCGTCAGTGCACTTCTGAAGACAAAGCGCTCCTGTCATGGGAAGAAGATGTTTTGTGCGAGTAACGGCCGCCTGGAGTCGGCTGTGGAAGGGGGTATAGTGTCACGGCTCGCTCCCTTCGCTCCCGTTCCCGCCACTTGGGGGCATGTTTTGGGGTTTCTTCCCTACTGGACATTTCCTCCGAACCTTATGCTACAGTGTCCTGATGAATTAGGAGCGCTAAAACCTTATTTCCCAAATTACTTCCCTTCCGGATCCATTCCAGGTTTTTGGCAGCCAGCATGCTACTGCTACTATAATCAAATGACCATGCTTCCCAAAATGCCGGCTCACTGCCTCACCTCCTCCCTTGCAGGACAAGGCTGGGTGGAGGATAGGCAACACCTGTGGCTGCAGGTGCAGCAGGCGACACGCCTGAGGGGTGTGGCTCGTTAAGCAGCTTTAAAAGCCTCAGTCTGCTTCAGTCCAGCGCTGGTCATTGTTGCAGCGTTCCTGTCGTGACTGGTCCCTTGTTCCTGGTTCCTAGTTTTGTGCCCAGTTCTAGTTAGTGTTTCTTGTTCCTTGTCCTGGAATTCGTATTTGTATGCCTAATTGATTTCTGCCTTTTGGAAATCCCTTTCTCCCTTTCTCTGTCTGCAGGCAGCCTTTCTCTGAGCTTTCCTTTTGCTGTAGCCCAATTGCCTGTGTTCACTGTTTCCTAGAATGTGTCCTTTGCTACTGAAAGACTTGTTGCATTAATCTTTCCTTTACAGGTTTAGTTTCCTGCCTTTTCACCTTGGATGGGTGGGAAGGTTTCCCTTTTGAAATCGTTTTCACTGCTCCTGATCCTTGCCTTCTATTGGGATCCATGCCATGTTTTCCTTTACACTTTTACATTTATTTCCTATTTTATTATTAGGTATGGGAAGCTGTTGTAACTAGCCCCTGTGTGATTATCTTTTGTTTTCCACACTGTACTATTCCTTCTTGCCTCTTGACTTGGGTTTAGGTATTTAGTCATCCTCACTCTTTGCCTTTACTGCCTTCTGGGTTCTTGTTTGATTTACAGGGTTGTGGGTTAGTACTGACTTCTGAGTGGTCTTCCGGTCCTCGTGAATACGGACATCCAAGTGGTCTTTCCGGTCTTCGTGAGTACTGGCATTCATGTGGTCATTCCCGGTCCTTGTGAGTACTGTTTCCAAATTCCTTATCCAGTACCGTCTAGAGTGTCAGCTTACAGATTCTGTCCCTGCTTGCCCTCTACGTGGGCTTAGCGCTGTCAGTATCTGTAATAGCATAGTGGGTAAGGAGTTTGCCGACTTTCCTTTCAGTCATAAGGAGGTTCTAAGTGCTTACCCTACATTCCTTTTCTTATAGTGGTATACACGAGTCTTGGGTATTGAATGCACGTTGTTATATTCAAGGTTGTTTACTGTGTATTTTGTGCACATTTCCCCTGCCATATCCATTGCCTTCTTCCTTTCCTGACACCCCCCCACCCACCCACCCCTCCTTTCCCTATCCCACCCACCCCTCCTTTCCCTACCCCACCCACCCACCCCCTCCTTTCCCTACCCCCCCACCCACCCCCTCCTTTCCCTACCCCCCCACCCACCCCCCTCCTTTCCCTACCCCCCCACCCACCCCCTCCTTTCCCTACCCCCCTCACCCACCCCCTCCTTTCCCTACCCACCCCCACCCCCCTCCTTTCCCCTACCCACCCCCCACCCCCCTCCTTTCCCTACCCCCCCACCCCTCCTTTCCCTACCCCCCCCACCCACCCCCCTCTTTTCCCTACCCCCCACCCACCCACCCCCCTCTTTTCCCTACCCCCCCACCCACCCACCCCCCTCTTTTCCCTACCCCCCACCCACCCACCCCCCCTC